>NC_133652.1:123019204-123139502 GCF_009905375.1 Apium graveolens
CCAATAAATCACCGGTCCCGTTACGGGGACTATAAACTATTCAACCTTTATCAGATATATAAAAGAGGATGAATTCTAGGGACAGCTGATCAGTCTATCCCACCACAAATTTCATTCCGGAACTCAGAGACTAGCTAGGTCTCTGTCATGCTGGACTAAGCGGCCTACCAATGCGCGCATCCGACTTAGCCTCTTACGCAACCACGCTAGGCCGTTACCTAATAACGGACCTCTTACGCCAACTGACCATCCAATATCTGATTTATGTTTATCCAGTTTCCAAAACCATTTACACCTATCTCTTTTTAAACCATTACAACACACATTCTAAAATCCCTTTTTAATTTTAATCATAATTTAGAGATAGGCATTTTCAGAAGTTACTTTTCCCCTAAAACCTTAGTTAACAAAACATATTTAAATACGGGGAATACGTAACTTAAAATGTTTTATTCCAGTACATCTTTTAAATAAACAATTATTCATATATACTGAACTGTAAAAGATTAGTTCAGGGTACTTGCCTTGCGAAGCTTTGCACTAACTTTGGCTTAACTCTAATTGACTTGAACTACCGGGTCCTTTGACTCGAACCTACGAAATCGAAACATCCTAGGTTAGACAACCGATTATGCTTGACTTTTCCTCACTAACTAATTACCCAACGCTATAATTTTTCGACTCGCAAGTATATTAATATCAATAACATATACTTAATAATGGTGCACATAACAATCAGAGTTTAATTTGTATTAAATGAGATATATGTACTCGATTTGTAATTTAAGGTAATTTTTAGAAAAATTGGACAGCGACTCCTCTGTTTATAGGTCTACCCGTCGAAACATCAATCGATGTCAAATCCCAACAAAATCAATTTGAATCATCACATAACTAAATTTTAGTCCTGAACATAATTTATACAAAATTTATTTATTAAAATATTTAGGACTCAGAACAGGGTCATCACCGTCCACCATGCGCTCGTAAAAATTCATCGCGCGCGGCGGCAAAATTTATTGGTGTCCGAAAATATACGGGTGTCCTAATAAATTTCACCGATTTATTAGAATTCCCGTACAGAATTATCTATTTCACGAAATCAGTCAACAATATTCCTGCAAATAAAATCAAATAAATCACATCAAAACCAGCTGTACAATACTCGACCTGACCCAACTGCCAGGCCCAATAACGGGCCTCATATCACAGCCCAACAAAGAACAGGAAAGACAGAGGTGAAGCACAACCACAAACATGGCTGAAACACAGCCGAAGCACGGCCGCACCGCACACACTAACACACACCAACGCACGCACATAGCACATACATACACATAACCGTATATATACATACAAGTATGCATGTTTATAATCTGAAAACAGGGAGAAATTGAAGGAATCACCGAAAAAATCCCAACCGGAACTCACCGGAAATCCAAAAACCGGGGGAAGCAAATCGGAAAATAGAGAGAAGAAAAAGAGGGAGAGGAAAGAGGAGGGACGGAGAGAAGAGATGGAGAGATTTCGAGATTATAGACGAGAGAGAGACGAGGTAACCGAGAGATGAGACCAGGAGAAAGAGAAAACAAAATTGATGTGTTAACTCTCCAAAATTCTACTGCTATGCCACGTTTCTATAATTCCTGACACGTGTTAGACAAATAACACGTACCTTTGGCACAATTACAAAGGTTCTGGAACCCAAAACTTAAAATTAACGAACCAAGGGGCACGCAAAATAATTCCATAAAATTACGAAATTAGTCTTATAATGTCACAAATATCCCGGAGTTATAAAAACATAAATTTTAAAAATTTTAAAAACACTTTTCAAAACGTGATTTATACCCGCCTTTAACCAATAAACGAAACAAAGCGCAGGTGAAATTAATCCCGAAAATTACCAAAATAATTTTAAAATTCTCAGAATATTATGAACTTAATAAAATATGTGTTTCATAATTTTTGAAGAATCCTGGAATTAAATATGGATTTTACCATTTAAATGAATTCAGAAAATCATTGAAGAATAAATAAATGACAGTATGTTGATTTATAAATTTTTTAAAATCCCTAAAATAATTAGCAAGGTTATAAAATCATAAAAACAATTTTGGAGACAACACAAATAATTTCGGAATTAAAATTGTCATAAACTCACTTTTAAAAGAAAAGAAAAAAAAATGAAACCAAAATAAAGCCGTGCACCAGCTAATTATAAAACACACTACGTAATCCAACAATCGCATATAAAGGATAATAAGTAAACACAGAGACCATGAGTGATATAAACTTCTTTATTAATTAACTACGCAATAATTACATATTTAAATATTACAGAAATACACGAGTCGTTATACACCTTATTGAGAAGATGGATCCAATAACTGTTTATGTGCCTTTTCAGCCATTGTATCGTTTTGGGAAGATACATGGGAGGTTACAGTTATCTCAGTGAGGATACTACTTTGCTTTGATGGAGACAGAGCTGTGGGTTCACTCAATGTACCTTCCTTATTTGCTGCATCATGTGCAGTTTCTCCCTCTAAACTCATAGGATCATTAAACTCCAGGGATTGGGCTAGGAGATTTTGAGATTTGGAAATTGGCTCTAAGGGGTGGTTATGAATTTGCGGGAAAACAAACTCATTGCCTCCTGATAGCAAATGCTCTTGAGCAAGTTGTGTGTGAAATTCAGAAAGATTAAGTGAATTTATATCTACTAAATCATCAAAGGTAGTACTCATGCAAGATTCATTCATACCTCTGAGGTATAGCTTGTATACATTTGTGGCATATTGAGTTGGCTCAGCTTCTTCTTGATGTTCAGTGGCTTCAGGTTGAGAAACCTCTTTTGGTTATTCACCAACAACAGGTTCTTGATCAACAATCATTGGTTGAGCTTCAGGGTTAGGCTATGGATCTACTTTATGTCCATCATGACCCTCTTCATCATTCTCATTTACAATATCGGGTTATGGATTATTGGGTTCATGATCTCCTTCATTCTCAGAATCAGGTCCTTGATTAAGGGAGTCAAAGTACTATTGCATGAAGTCTGTCACATAAATGGGGTTGTTGTTGGAATAGGGATTCTGTCCGTACAACCTACCCACCATTTTGGCAGACACAATTGGAGAACTTATCATGTTGTTACTAGGAACCAAGACCTTCTGAGCTTCTGTGAATTTCGCATTGAGAACAATCTGAAGAAATCTGACGTATAAGATGTAGTCATGTTGCTGAGCTTGATTTTCCAGTATCTCTTTCAAGAACAGTCGTCTAAAGTTGATACAAATGTTCTGAGCGATAGCCACTCCAACTAGTCTCATAAAAGGAGTGAGTCCATGAAATCTACCAGTCTTGGGAGACAGAAAGAAGGACAGAATGTTGAAGAACAAGTTCCAAGGCTTTGGTAGATGACTTTTGTTGAAATGCTTGGGATACTTATCATATGACATGGTGCTTCTTATACCCCTGAAGAAGCTATATACTTCATAGTCTCTTGGCACAGCATCAAAATTATCCTGAGGAAAGTAGATATGTTCATTGAAATCATCCTCAGTGATTAATACCATTTCATCCTCAATAGGGAATATGAAGCTTAGCTGATCTTCATCTGAAGTGTCCAGAGCTGTGGTGTGAATGAGTCTGAGAAGCTCAACATTCAATTATACATTAGTATTTAAGGCGTAGTGCACAATCGAGTGCTCGTTTAAAATTGAATCCAATTTTCAAAATATCCTATGTGAGTTGGATTACGATTTATAACCGAGACATAATTTATTTTAGGTATCGCAATATTATCCGCCATTTTAATTAAAAAATGAGAATAAAATTGTAAGCGTAAAACAAATTTATTGTGCAAAAAAAAAATAGCTTGCAACTAATGAAATACACAACTTAATCAATTAGGCAACAGTAAACTTAAGCCAATTTTAATGAATTAATCAATTAAACCGTTTTAAACTTAGCCAAATAGTCCTTTATGTCAAGAAACCCACAGTCTTTGATCTCAATATCTAACCGGTGAAATCACAAGTTTTTATACTCAAAAGAAAGAGTATTTTGTAAGCTCCAATAATTTGTAACTTGTTTGAAATTTGGGCAAAGTTTTTGTAAGGATTCAATCAAAAAAAATACCCCTGTTTATCCCCTTTACTTGCGTCTGTATATAGTCGTGTGTATATATTTGGTAAAATGAAGTGCTTTGAGTAAATATACACACACTAGTTATCACAGAAACTGCAAGGGGGTTACTTGTGACTCCTGTGTGATACAGATCGTAATTAACTTTCAGCCTGTGATAAAATGCTAACACTCGCAAGTAAGGAGTTACTTGTGCTTCTCAGTCGCAAGTAACTGGTTAGCGCCATGACCCTGTGATAGAACTTGATATTTCCCATGTTTACTTGCGCCCTTGGATACCCTGAGGTCGCAAGTAACTGACTTGGAGAAATATTTATGTTAACACAATTAAAATAGAATAAAATTACAATAAATATCATTTAATTAATAATGTAACGACTGGGAATTTTTGTGAATTAATTATGCGAGTAAAGTGTAATTATATGAATTATGTGTTATTATGTGCGAATGGAAATATTTAAATAAATATTATATTTCAGTTTGACGTGTCAGCTGGTATAAAGAGAATGATTGTGAAGTGTAGTTGAAAACGCAAAGCGTAGGGCCATCAGTCAAGACACGACCCGTTACACGAAGAATGAATATTAGTAAAAAGGAAAAGTTTATGATTAAGTATATTTCATTACGATACGTGATATGTGAATCTATGTTAAGGTGCATGATTATATGATTATATGCTTGTATGATATTATTTGGAATTTTAGAAAATAAGAAGTGCATTAATTGCTATTTATATAGGTTATAAATGCATTTTTATTCTTGAAGAAAAATAGTTTTTTAAATTATTTTTATCTATAAATTTTGAATTTGATTTTATTAAATTCCTAAAATTCTAAGCTATTTTATGATGTCACTCTTGTAATTTATAGATTTATGGTTTTATTTATAAAATATATTCTTTGTAATTAATTAGATTAATAATTATGTGATTACCAAGTTGCCCTTGCATGCAATTCTTCTCCTAATACTCATTGGGGGCATTCATGTCATTTTCCACCCCACCAACTCTTTTCTACCTAACCAAATTACCACTCTAGCCTTGCATGCATTTTGTGCTGGTAGTAGGAGAAGGATAGATTGGTAAATTCCAAAATCCACCAACTTTTCACATGGTAATTTCACTCACCACTTCACTCATCTCATTTCTTTTCCTCCTCTCCCCTCTCTCTCTCGGCTCTCTCCCTCTCTTCTTTTCTCTCTCACCCGAACTCTCTCTCTTTCTCTATCCTACATGCAACACCAAAATATACTTAGAATTCAAAGATCTTGCCACTAATCTTTATCATTTTCAATTATCTATCCATATACTCTTTGCATGCAAGCATTTAAGGGAGTTTTTGAACCAACATCTCTTGGTTATATCTAAGAAAATACAATTTTTTAGTGTATGATCTTAAGAGAGAGTATAGTACATAAGTTGTGTGATTTTCTTGGTTTTGTTTTGGAGATAGGTTCGACTTTTGCTATTAAAATGGTGGGTTTTGATTTTATTCAAAGTTTACAAACGGTCTTGGTTCAAAGATTTGGTTTTTGGTTCGAATGAATGAGTTTTTCAAAAGGGTTTTAATGTTTGATTGGTTTTGATGATATATATAAACCTTTGTTTATGAGTTGGTTTCATTGCATGCATGTGAATTCCTAAGTGTAATCAAGTTATATTTTATTTGGTTTGGAAAGAAGATGGGTTAAATGATTAGATCATGGGTTTAATTAAGTTGGATTTGTGATTTAGAGTATTGCATGTTGAGTTGATTAATTGCATGTCGATTTTACAAGTTGTTTTGTTGTTAATTAGGTTATTGTTTAATTTGGAAATAAAATTTATTTTATATTGGATATGTGAGTAGATAAATATGAATAAGTTAAAATTTGATTATTAAAAGCATGGATTTCATTCAGTTTTCAAAGGAATAAATGATTGGATTTATGCATGTTAAGATTTTGTTCAAAAATAATATTTTGGTTCGGTTTTTGAATTAAAAGATTTATTTCAAGAAGTGTTCTTGTTTGGAATGGATTAAAATAAGTTTAAATTGTAAATGGAACCTTGCATGTCGATATTTGATAAATTGTTTATGTTTTATTAAAAAAGCCGAATGGTATATGGTATTAAAAAGGGTTATTCAAGTTGTTTGGTCAATTTGATTTTAGAGTCTAATTATCTGATTTGTGTAAGATTTATTTGGTGTTTAAAAGATGTTTGGTTAGTTGCATGTCAAGTTAAGTGGTTGCATGTTGATTTCTTGGCTTGGCCCCATTTGTTTTGGTTCGAATTTTATAGTTAAAAATGAAGGAATAGTTGTTTGGTTGTCGAGTTATTTAGATCGTGATTGTTTTGTTAAGATATAGATTTAAGTATACAAGTATATACTCGCTATGTGTTATATGAGTACTCTATGATTATGCTTGAATATACGAGTTAAGTATATAAGTATATACTACTAAGTGCTATGTGAATATTCTGTGATTATACTCGTGTATATAAGTTAAGCTTTAATGCGAGTTGGGATAATCGCTAGAGGTTCATGGAACGTCGAGTGCGAATAAGTATCTAATTAGGGATTATGTTTTGGATTGTAGATTCAGAACGGAGGCATTCAGGATTTTAGGTTCAAATAGTGGAGACATTCAGGCTAGAAAAGGGAAAGGAAACTTAGGTGGCAGTAGTTAAGCTTCAGTAGTTCAGTTTCAATTTCTGTAAAATAGGAAAGCGATTTAAGGCAAGTAACTTTCCCTTGTCTTATGAATTGATATTTCTAATGCCATGATAAAGTAGTGATTCTTTTTTTTATACTTGTGATAAACCTGTTATTGATTTCTGAGAAACCCTAATATTGATTCTTGTGATAACTTGTTATTGAATCATGTTCGACCGTTCACAACCACTTGATTGATTCATACCCGATTACATTGCCTATTTCCTTTGTCACCCTATGATCTCGTAAACCCTAAGAGAACCTTTAGGAATTCCCTTGTGAAATGTCTTGAGTAACCTTAGGCGTTCATCTCGCATGAGCATTTCTGGAAGTCCCTACTGTGTCATAGGTTTCCAGATGCCAGAGTAGGTAGCAGTGAGTGTGAGCATGCGTAATAGATGGAAGGATTATTTAAGTTGGTTCAGATACAATGGGTTATCTGTCGGTTCCATTTAGGAATCAAATGAAATTGAATTCATTAATATTTTGGGTTGTAATATATTTATTTTGGTTGGTAGTTGTAATCTTGTCTCAAACTTAATCCTGTGAAGATCCTGTTAGTAGTTAATCGAAGTTTAATATATGTGTTGATATTATTAGTTTAATGATGTGTGAGTCTTCATTTCCTAACTCCGAGATTGAGGTCGTCACAAGTTTGGTATCAGAGCTACAGGATCTAGTCCCTGAGATAAGTTCGGATAAAGGGTATTTGGGAAATTATATTACGAGAGTGTTCGACTCATATAGAGTTGAGTTAGACTATTAGGTATAGTCTAAGTGAATAGGATAAGAGCGTGAATAGAGTTAGGGCTTTGAGTCAGTAGGAGGTTTATTTAACCCTAATGTTGTTTTGTGGCTGCTATTTTATGTCTTCTCTCAGGTCCCTAGTTCAGATGATAGCGGTTTTAATTCAGTTTTTGATTGATATTGATACTTAGGTTGTTGTTAAATATCAAAAGTGGTATTAATATAAATGATTGATGTTGACTTCAGTATGGGATGTTGTGAGCATCAAAGTTCGTATTGATCTCTAATTTGATATGACATCAAAATGAGTATTAATATCAAGAGTTGAGAGCTTTGGTGGATAATTAGCTCGTGAGTCTAGGCAGCAGACTTTAGTGTTAGACGACGAGTGGATAGTTCGTGTTAAGATGGTGAAGCAGTTTGTCGAAGGAGATTAGACAAAGGACCGTCCACTAGTGATGCAGATGCCGAGGCACGGAGGGTTTATAAGATCATTCGTTGGATGTAGTCCGTATTGAGAGAGATCTTGGATAGTTAGATGGTGATGACCATGTAGGACCTTTGGTGGAGCAGTAGTTGTCGATGTTGTTGTATTATATTTGGTTTTCTATGGTTGTAGTCAGTAGAGGCTAGATAGAAGTTGAGGGTAGGAAGGGGATGTTTTCCAGTTTTCCTCTATTTTATCATGTTGTATCATTGTACCTTATGCCCGAACTTATTGTACCTAAAATTCTTTATTATGCATAGTTGAAGCCTTATATAAATCTTTCGCCTTGTAAACCCTGGAAATATTTATCGACTCTTTTACATACCATATTTCTAAATACCTTGTAAATCATATCTTGTACCATGTGAGGACCATAACTGAGTAGCAAATTATGTAGTGATAGGATTACATGTGCAAGTGGGTAAAGCTTAAAACCCACAAATGGTTTCAAAAAGAATCTTTATTGTTATATATGCCATGCTATCGTATTACTAAATAATTACTCAATCAGGATTGTAAAGAATGGCCACCTCACCAAACCACCAATCAAAAACTCAAACCCAAGACCAAGAACTAAACCAAGATACTCCTATGATGAACCGAATTGTTCAACTTTTGCAATAACATGTAGCCTCTAAAGTCGGAAACTTCAAACATTTTCAGTCCGTGCATCCCCCATAGTTTGTAGGATTGCCAGAATCAATTAAAGCTCAGTCGTGGTTGAGAGAAATGGAAAAGCGTTCGAGTTAGAGGAAGTTAAGGATGAGAAAAAGGCGCAGTACGCAAGTTATTACCTTTAGGTTAAGGCAAGTTATAGATAGAAATCTTCAAAGGCGCTGCTTCAAGGAAAAGTTATAATATGGGAGAAGTTTACGGAGATGTTTTAGAGAAGTATTTTCCAAATTATATGCAAGACCTGTTGGAGATGAGGTTTATGAATCTGAGATAAGAACACGTGATTTGTTTTAAGTACAATCAAGAAGGTCACTATTCGACGGAATGCCCAAGTGAAGTAAGGAAGCCAGAATTGACTTATTTTAAATATGAAAAGGTGGGCCATATGGCAAGGAACTGTAAGGAGCCTGTTCAGAAGGGGAATGTGCTTAGGATTACTGGACCATCGCCCTCTGCAGCACCAGCAGCTTAGCCAAGGGCAAGAATGTTCAATATGACAATGAAAGATGTTGTGCAGAATGCAGATGTGGTGGCAGGTATGCTTGATATAAACTCAGTAGAAGTTAAAGTGTTAGTAGATTCCGGAGCAAGTAGATCCTTTATTGCTGAAAGTGTTATTGCTAGATTAAAGTGTATTGCATACCCTTTCGAACCTAATTTGATTAGAGAAGTAGCGAATCAAGAAAGAGTTACTTCCAAGAGAGTCTGTCCCATTTGCGATAGGATTATAGAAGGTCGGCACTTTTTCGCTGACTTAATTCTTTTTAAGTTAGGAGAATTCGACATTCTATTAGGGATAGATTGGTTTTCAAACCACTATATGCAAATCGAATGTAGAAGCAAGAAAGTGAAATTAGAGACCAAGGATGGTATTGAAGTGATATTCAAAGGAAAGAAGCAAGGGGAGAAGTTTCTGATGGCTATCCAAACGAAGAGACTGTTACGACATGGGTGTGAAGCATATTTAGCACATGTGAAGGATGTAGAAAAGGAGTCCTTAAGGATTGAATATATTCCAGTAGTTAAAGATTTTCCCAATGTGCTTCCAGATGAATTACCTGGATTACCTTTAGATCGAGAGGTCGAGTTTACGTTTTATTTGGCTCCTGGAACGAAATCAATATTGAAAGCTCCCTATCAAATAAAGCCTGTCGAGATAAAAGAGTTAGCGATGTAGTTGCAGGAATTGTTGAACAAAGGAGTTATTTGCCTGAGTGTATCCCTGAGGGGTGCACCAGTGCTATTTGTAAATAAGAAAGATGAAAGTATGAGGTTGTGTATCAATTATCGCGAATTGAATGAGTTGAGGAATAAGAATAAGTATCCTCTACCGTAAATCGACGACTTGCTTTGATAAATTGGAAGGAGCTACTTGTTTCTAAAAGATTGACTTAAGATCTGGGTATCATCAGCTGAAGATTAAGCGGACAATATACCCAAGACGGCGTTTCGAAAAAGATATGGACACTATGAGTTCTTGCGATGGCGTTTGGATTGACAAATACGCTAGCTGCATTTATGGATCTCAAGAATAGAGTATTCAAGGAATATTTGGATAAGTTCATGATCGTATTATTTATTGACGATATCTTGATATACTCCAAGACGGAGGAAGAACACATGTAACACTTGAGGATTTCTTTGGAGATTTTGAGGAAAGAGAAGTTATTTGCAAATTTTTTGAAGCGTGAGTTTTGGTTAAAGGAATTTCAATTTCTTGGACATGTAGTTAACATTGAAGGTATTAAAAGTAGACAAATCCAAAATAGAAGTTGTGACGAATTGGGATAGGCCTAAGACTCCTATAGAAGTCATAAGCTCTCTTGGATTAGTAGGGTATTACAGGAGATTTGTACAAGATTTTTCTAAGATTGTTGTCCCATTGACTAAGTTGACAAGGAAGAATGAAAAGTTTGTTTGGACGAATAAGTGAGAAGGAAGCTTTCAAAAGTTAAAGAAAAGGTTGGTAACCGCATCAGTGTAGGTTTCACCCCACGAAAAGGTAAGTTTATGATCTACATCGATCCTTCGTATAAAGGTATGGGTTGTGTGTTGATGCAACACGGGAAAGTGATGGAATCTGTGACAAGGAAATTAAAGCCACACGAGCAGAAATATCTTACGCATGATCTGGAATTAGCAGCAATTATATTTTCCCTTAAGATTTGGAGGCCTTATTCGTATGGTGTAAAGTGTGAGATTTATACGGACCACAAAAGCTTAAGTTATATTATTACGTAGAAAGAATTGACTATTGGTGAAGGGGATGGTTGGAATTGATCAAAGATTACGACAATATTATTAGTTATCCTCCCGGAAAGGCGAATGTTGTAGCATATGCGCTAAGCCGTAAAGAAGGGTTGAATGTGTTAAACTTCATCTGAGGAATTAATCAAGGATTTTGGGAAGTTGGAAATAGAAGTGCGAATTCCAGAAATGGGAAGTGAGGTAATGTATGCAATGATTTTTTAGCCGGAAATTTTAGAAAAGATTCGACGTCATCACGAACAAATAATGAACCACGAGAAAGATAAGTTGTCTGGAAAAGAAATTAACACTCAAAAGGATAATAAAGGAATATACCAAGTTGCCCGCGTATCTGAAATTTTTAGTGTTATGGAATTGAAACACGAGATTCTCCATGAAGCGCATAACTCAAGATTATCGATTCACCATGGAAGTACAAAAATGTAAAAGGACTTAAAAGAAAGTTATTGGTGGCCAAATATGAAAAAGGAAGATTGCGAAATGGATAAGTAAATGCTATACATGCCCGAAAGTAAAAGCGTAACATCAGCGACTGAGTGGATTGCTTCAACCATTAGACATACCTGAACGGAAATGGGAGCTTATCGTGATGAATTTCGTGGTAAGATTACCAAAGACTAAGTCTAATCATGACGCAATATGGGTAATAATTGATCCATTGACAAAGTCAGCGCATTTCTTGCATATCAGTGAAAGAATCTCAGTGGAAAATTTTAGTTAAGATGTATGTGGATGAAATTGTGATGCGTCACAGAGTTCTAGTGTCTATCGTATCCGGTAGAGATTTGAAATTTAACTCGAGATCTTGGCGACAATTTCATGGTCATTTGGAAGCTAAATTGAAAAATGAGTACGGCATATCATCCGCATAACATTTAACAAAGCGAAAGGACTATTCAAACAATCGAAGATCCCCTACCTACTGGGACAAAGTTGGTGAACATAAATTATTAGCCCATAGTTGATGCAACAGACGAAAGAGAAAATGGAGGTGATTCGTAAAAGGTTGATTGCTGCTCAAGATCGACAGAAGAAAGATCCCTCCATGGAAAGGTCTATCCAGATTCGGGAAGAACGGCAAGCTGAGTCCTAAATATACTGGACCATTCGAAGTGCTAAGGCAAATTGGAAAAGTAGAATATAAGTTAGCGTTACCTCCGCAGATACATCATCTTCAAAACGTGTTTCACGTTTCTCTTCTAAAGAAGTATAATGCTGATGCTAGTCTTGTAGGACCCGTGGAAATTCAACGAGATCTATCATATGTGGAGCATCCAGTATAAATTCTAGATCATAAAGAAAAAGTGCTTAGAAATAAAGTGGTGCCTCTTGTTAGAGTTTTGTGGAGAAATCCCAGGATAGAAGAGTCAGCTTGGAAATTAGAAAGTGAGTTGTGGGAAAAATATCTCTATTCTATTTGTTTAGATTAGATTCTGAGGACAAAATCCTTTTAAAGGGGGTAGAATATAACGACTGGGAATTTTCGTGAATTAATTATGCGAGTAAAGTGTAATTATATGAATTATGTGTTATTATGTGCGAATGGAAATATTTAAATAAATATTATATTCTAGTTTGACGTGTCAGCTGGTATAAAGAGAATGCTTGTGAAGCGTAGTTGAAAACGCTCAGCGTCGGGCCATCAGTCAGGACGCGACCCGTTACGTGAAGAATGAATATTAGTAAAAAGGAAAAGTTTATGATTAAGTATATTTCATTACGATACGTGATATGTGAATCTATGTTAAGGTGCATGATTATGTGATTATATGCTTGTATGATATTATTTGGAATTTTAAAAAATAAGAAGTGCATTAATTGCTATTTATATAGGTTATAAATGCATTTTTATTCTTTAAGAAAAATAGTTTTAAAATTATTTTTATCTATAAATTTCGAATTTGATTTTATTAAATTCCTAAAATTCTAAGCTATTTTATGATGTCACTTTTGTAATTTATAGATTTATCATTTGATTTATAAAATGTATTCTTTATAATTAATTAGATTAATAATTATGTGATTACCAAGTTGCCCTTGCATGCAATTCTTCTCCTAATACTCATTGGGAGCATTCATGTCATTTTTCACCCTACTAACTCTTTTCTACCTAACCAAATTACCACTCTAGCCTTGCATGCATTTTGTGCTGGTAGTAGGAGACAAATAGATTGGTAAATTCCAAAATCCACCAACTTTGCACATGTGAGAATCAATTTAAAATCTTGACATTTCACTCACCACTTCACTCATCTCATTTCTTTTCCTCCTCTCCCCTCTCTCCTTCCTCTCTCTCTCTCTCGGCTCTCTCGGCTCTCTCCCTCTCTTCTTTTCTCTCTCACCCGAACTCTCTCTCTTTCTCTATCCTACATGCAACACCAAAATCTACTTAGAATTCAAAGATCTTGCCATTAATCTTTATCATTTTCAATTCTCTATCCATATACTCTTTGCATGTAAGCGTTTAAGGGAGTTTTTGATGTATGCGTTTAATGGAGTTTTTGAATCAACATCTCTTGGTTATATCTAAGAAAATACAATTTCTTAGTGTATGATCTTAATAGAGAGTATAGTACATAAGTTGTGTGATTTTCTTGGTTTTGTTTTGGAGATAGGTTCGACTTTTGCTATTAAAAAGATAGGTTTTGATTTTATTCAAAGTTTACAAAGGGTTTTGGTTCAAAGATTTGGTTTTTGGTTCGAATGAATGAGTTTTGCAATAGGGTTTTAATGTTCGATTGGTTTTGATGATATATATATAACCTTTGTTTATGAGTTGGTTTCCTTGCATGCATGTAAAGTCCTAAGTGTAATCAAGTTATATTTTGTTTGGTTTGGAAATAAGATGGGTTAAATGATTAGATCATGGGTTTAATTAAGTTGGATTTGTGATTTAGAGTATTGCATGTTGAGTTGATTGATTGCTTGTCGATTCTACAAGTTGTTTTTTTGTTAATTGGGTTATTGTTTAATTTGGAAATAGAATTTGGTTTATATTGGATATGTGAGTAGATAAGTATGAATAAGTTAAGTTTTGATTATTAAAAACATGGATTTCATTCGGTTTTCAAAGGAATGAATGATTGGATTTATGCATGTTAAGATTTTGTTCAAAAATAATGTTTTGGTTCAGTTTTTGATTTAAAAGATAGATTTCAATAAGTGTTCTTGTTTGGAATGGATTAAAATAGGTTTAAATTGTAAATGGAACCTTGCATGTCGATATTTGATAAATTGTTCGTGTTTTATTGAAAAAGCCGAATGGTATATGGTATTAAAAATGGTTGATTTAAGTTGTTCGGTCAATTTGATTTTAGAGTCTAATTATATGATTTGTGTAAGATTGATTTGGTGTTTAAAAGATGTTTGGTTAGTTGCATGTCAAGTTAAGTGGTTGCATGTTGATTTCTTGGCTTGGTACCATTTGTTTTGGTTCAAATTTTATAGTTAAAAATGAAGGAATAGTTGTTTGGTTGTCGAGTTATTTAGATCGTGATTGTTTTGTTAAGATATAGATTTAAGTATATAAGTATATACTCGCTATGTGTTATATGATTACTCTATGATTATGCTTGAATATACGAGTTAAATTGTTAGATATATTTGATAATGTCATGTGTAATATGATTTGTGTTTAGTTTTCAGATCTTACCTAACAGGACAAATCAGTATTTAACTGGAAATCAACACTTATATTGAAGACAAAACTTAAGTTATCAAAACTTAAGTTATCAGAAGATATTTATCAGAAGATAATATCAGGACTTAAGATGACTTTCAGATAAGGCAGGCGGCTGATTGAAAGGAAATAAGATCGAGACTAAGACAGAAAGAAATATGCATGAAGAAAGAATTCTATGAAGAATAGAATACTTGGAAGAAAAGATAACTAGTTGATATATTTTAGGAAGCAGAATTATATTACATATCAATTAGAACATTATCTTGTAATTGTGTAGTATATAAACACAGGCATAAGGTTTACACTATCAGTGTTATCATTATCGAAGTTTTTATTCTTTGTAACCCTAGCAGCTCTCGTGATAATTTGTTTATCACTGAGAGAGGACAGTTCCATATTGTAACAGAGTTTATTGTGTTGAATAAAATATGTTTTCTGTTACTTGAGTTCTTATATTCGATTTTATTGTAGTAAACACTGTATTCAACCCCCTTCTACAGTGTGTGTGACCTAACAAGTGGTATCAGAGCTAATCTGTTAACACACATACATTTTAAGATCCATAAACAATCATGTCTGAAGAAGAAACTCCAACCAAGACCACCAAAATTGAAGAACCTCCAAAAACCATAAACCATAGTCGATATGAGACTATAAGAGTTCCCATGTTGAAACCTTCTGAGTATTCCATATGGAAACTGAAGATGGCTATGTTTCTGGAAGCTACTGATCCAGAATATCTCGACAGGATTAATGAAGGACCAAATATGCCAACCAAACTCTCTGTGGAAGTTGCAGGTCAGCCAGCAAAGTCTGTACCAAAGGAGAAAAGTGATTACACTGCTGAAGATATCTCATCAATTGCAAAGGATGCAAAGGTAAGACACTTGCTGTATAGTGCCATTGATAATGTCATGTCAAACAGGGTAATTCAATGCAAGACTAAAAAAGAGATATGGGATGCTTTAGAAACAAGGTGTCAGGGAACTGATTCAATCAAGAAGAACATGAAGACTATACTCACTCAAGAGTATGAGCACTTTGACTCAAAGCCTGATGAGTCATTAACTGATTTATGACAGATTTTTCAAACTCTTGATTGATTTGTCACTAGTTGAAAAAGAGTATGATATTGAAGATTCAAATCTTAAATTCCTGTTAGCTCTTCCTGAAAGATGGGATTTGAAGGCCACAATAATAAGAGACAACTATAATCTTGATAAAACGACTCTTGATAAAATTTATGGGATGCTCAAGACTCATGAACTTGAGATAGAACAAAGAAGCAAGAGGAATGGAAGAAAGTCAAGGAAAGTTGCCTTTGTGGCTGAGGAGGAAAGTCCCAAAGTTGCTGCCTCAAAGAAAGGCAAGGGAAAAGCTCTCATCACAAAGTCTGATACTGAGTCATCAAGTTCTGATAGCGATGATGACTCATAAACTGAAAGTATACCTGAGATAGACCCTGATGAAGAGATGATGAAGCTATGTGCTCTTATGGTGAAAGGAATCACAAAGATTGCATACAGGAAATTCAGGTGAGGAAAGAAGTTTTCCAGGAAAGGTGCAAGTTCTGATAAGAAAGGTTTCGGAAAATCTGAAGGCAAAGGAGGAAAGTCTGACAGAGGAGATTACTCGAATGTTAAATGCTACAACTGTGGTGAGAAAGGACACATATCTCCTGATTGCAGAAAAGGGAAGAGTGACAAAGGCAAGGATCTTGTCACAAAGAAGAAAAGCTGGTCAGATGCTTCAGATTCTAAGGATGAGGAAAATTATGCCTTGATGGCAAATGCTGATAGCAGTTTTGATACTGCTGACTTAAAGGTACCTCAAACTACTTATGCCTTTCATACTGATGATATTACTGAGTTGAGAAGATATCTTAAAACCATGTTCATTAGTTATAAAGATCAAACTTTAACATGTGAAAGATTAACTTCTGAAAATCTTGCTTATAAAAAGAGGAATGATTATTTAGAAAAAGAGTTAGTCATGTTCCATCAAACTCAGAAAGATAGAGATGATGCCTTTTATGTTAGGGATGAAGTGCTAAAAATGAATGAATCTCTAAAAACTGAGTTAGAAAAGGAAAGAGAGATTATCAGGACTTGGACTAACTCTGGTAAAGCAACTCAGGATATTCTTAGTAGTGGAAACTGGAAAGAGGGCTTAGGTTATTGAGATGATAAGAATAGTAAGAGAACTGTAGAAACTGAGCCTATAGTTGTTAAACAAAAACCAAAGGTAAATCCTATTAAGTTTGTAACTACAAAGTCTGATATTGAGAAATCAAAAGTTAAGGAGAAAGTAACTTCTGACAAACGTAAACAGGATAAGCCAACTGAAGTTAACATAGGCTTAATGACTAATGCTCCTAGAAAAACATGTCATAACTGTGGAAACTCTAACCATCTGGCTTCTTTTTGCAGGAAGAATAAGAACATAAACTCCTTACCTTCAAAGTCAGGAGTTAAGAGTCAATCTGTTAGATATAAGCCACAAAATCCTTGTTTTCATTGTGGTAGTTTATGGCATTCCATTTATACTTGTAAGGAATATCGTAGTTTGTACTATGATTATTATCAAATAAAACCTTCTGTAAAGAAAGTTAGAATTATTCCTTCTAGTGTAAGTTCTGATGCAAAGTCTGATATTGCAAATTCTGATAAGAAAACTGTTAACATAAACTCTGATGCTAAATCCGCTGCAAATGTTAACAAACTTAAAAAGGCCAAAGGATCCAAGCAAGTCTGGGTCCTTAAAACTAATCATTAGTGACCTTTGTGATTGCAGGGCAACAGGAAAAACATCCTAGTTCTGGACAGTGGTTGTTCAGGATATATGACTGGAAATAAAGCCCTGCTATCAGACTTTGTGGAGAAAGTTGGCCCAGGTGTTTCTTATGGAGATGGCAACATTGGAAAAACTCAGAGATATGGCAATATCAATCTTGGGAATGTCATCATTGAAAAAGTAGCTCTGGTCTCAGGACTTAAACACAATCTGCTGAGTGTTAGTCAAATCTGTGACAGAGGTTATCATGTGGATTTCTTTGAAGAACACTGTGAAGTTGTAAGCAAATCTACAGGCAAAGTTTTTCTGAAAGGGTACAGGCATGGTAACATTTATGAAGCCAAGCTTTCAACAAGTACTGATGGTTCTGCAATCTGTCTGTTGAGTAGAGCATCATTTGATGAAAGCTGGGATTGGCACAAGAAACTCTCTCATTTTAATTTTAACAATATAAATGAACTAGTCAAGAAATATCTTGTGAGAGGACTGCCAAAATCAGTATTTGCTCCTGATGGCCTTTGTGATTCATGTCAGAAGGCAAAACAAAGAAAATCTTCATTCAAGAGCAAGACTGAATCATCAATTCTTGAGCCTTATCACGTACTACATGTTGATCTATTTGGTCCAGTGAATGTCATGTCTATTGCAAAGAAGAAATATGCTATGGTCATAGTGGATGAGTTCACGAGATACACATGGGTGTATTTCTTGCACACAAAAAGTGAAACTGCATCTATCTTGATTGATCATATCAAGCAACTGGATAAATTGGTCAAAGATTCTGTGAAGATCATAAGAAGTGATAATGGCACTGAGTTCAAGAATTTGATTATGGAAGAGTTCTGCAAAAACCATGGAATAAAGCAGGAATTTTCTGCTCCTAGAACTCCACAGAAAAATGGAGTTGTTGAAAGAAAGAATAGAACTCTTATTGAAGCTGCACGAACTATGCTTGATGAAGCAAAGTTGCCAACCTACTTTTGAGCTGAAGCTGTCCAGACTGCTTGTTTTACTCAGAATGCTACACTCATTAACAAGCATGGAAAGATACCATATGAGATGGTGAAGAAAAAGAAGCCAAATCTGAAGTATTTTCATGTATTTGGATGCAAGTGTTTTGTTCTTAAGACTCATCCCGAACAGCTATCCAAATTTGATCTAAAAGCTGATGAAGGAATTTTTGTTGGATATCCACTTTACACAAAAGCCTTCAGAGTCTAAAATTTAAGAACAAGGGTTGTCATGGAATCGATCAATGTCTCTTTCGATGATAAGAACATTACTGGACTTGAAGATTTCAATGATCATGATCAGCTGAGATTCGAAAATGAAGTTTTAAATTCTGATTCTGTAACTCCTGACAATCTAAATCCTGATACTGCAAACTCTGATGGATTAAACTCTGATGTTATTGAAACTGTAGTTACTACGCCAAAGGAAAATACACCTGTGCAGGGGGAGTATACTGAAGATCCAACCACATCTCAAGAAGTATTAGACCCTACAACAGGCTCTTCAAGTTCTGATGGGCCAAGTTCTAATAATTCTGGAAACTCATGTTGTGATATTTCTGGAAACTCAAATTCTGAAGGATCCAACTCAGAGAGCATAATTTCAGGGGGGCATCAGAAAATGTTGATGGAGACAGCATGGATCATGGGGGAGCATCCAGTTCTAGAGAGAACCTTCCATCTACAAGGAAGTGGACTAAAGCATATACACCTGACTTAATTATTAAAAATCCTGATGCAGGTGTCAGAACTAGAACAACTACATCAAATGAATGTCTCTATCATTCTTTTCTATCTCAGACTGAACCAAAGAAAGTGGAAGAAGCTCTTCAAGATGCTAATTGGGTGCAAGCAATGCAGGAAGAGTTAAATGAATTTGAAAGAAATAAAGTCTGGACCCTAGTGCCAAGACCAAAGAACAGGTCTGTTTTTGGTACAAAGTGGGTGTTCAGAAATAAAACTAATAATGATGGCATAATTACAAGGAACAAAGCAAGGCTGGTTGCAAAAGGATACTCTCAACAGGAGGGAATTGATTATGATGAAACATTTGCACCAGTTGCTAGATTGGAAGCCATAAGGATATTTTTGGCTTATGCTGCTCACAAGAAGTTTAAAGTCTTTCAAATGGATGTGAAAAGTACTTTTCTCAATGGAGAATTGGAAGAAGAGGTATATGTTGAACAACCTCCAGGCTTTGTAGATCCCAAATTTCCCAATCATGTCTACAGGCTTGATAAAGCACTTTATGGCCTTAAACAAGCTCTAAAAGCATGGTATGAGACTTTAGCTCAGTTTCTTCTGGAAAGTGGATTTAACAGAGGGACTATTGACAAAACATTGTTCTACCTCAACCATGGAAAGGACTTACTTTTGGTGCAAATATATGTTGATGATATCATTTTTGGTTCTACAAATGGCAGACTTTGTAAGAAGTTTGCCAAGCTGATGCAGTCAAGATATCAAATGAGTATGATGGGAGAACTTAACTATTTTCTGGGCCTTTAAGTCAAGAAGAATGAAGAAGGAACTTTTATTTGTCAATCTAAGTACACCAGAAATTTGTTGAAAAAGTTTGGAATGTAAGATTGTTCAAGTGCATCCACTCCTATGGCCACTGCAACTAAGTTGGATAAGGATACTGGTAAATCAGTAGATATTACTGATTACAGATGTATGATTGGCTCTCTACTCTATCTAACTACAAGTAGACCTGATATCATGTATGCTACCTGTCTTTGTGCAAGATTTCAAGCAGATCCAAGAGAACCTCACTTAACAGCTGTGAAAAGAATTTTCAAGTACCTTAAGATTACAGCTGATCTGGGATTGTGGTATCCTAGAGAATCAGACTTTAAGCTAATAGGTTACTCAGATGCAGATTTTGCAGGATGCAAAATTGACAGGAAAAGCACAAGTGGAAGCTGCCAATTTCTTGGAGGCAGATTGGTTTCTTGGTTTAACAAGAAACAGAAGTCAATTTCCACATAAACTGTAGAAGCAGAATACATTGCCGCGGAAGCTGTTGTGCACAGATTCTTTGGATGAAGAATCAGTTACTAGATTATGGGTTAGAATTTTCTAAAATCCCTATTTACTGTGATAATCAATGTGCTATTGCTATGACAGGTAATCCAGTTCAACACTCAATGACAAAACACATCAGCATTAGGTACCACTTCATACATGAACATGTGGAAGAAGGTACAGTGGAATTGCATTTTGTTCCAACAGATCAACAACTAGCAGATATCTTCACAAAACCACTGTGTGAAGCTACTTTTACAAGATTGGTAAATGAACTTGGAATGGTTTCAGGTTCTTTCTCTAAATCTGCTTAGTTTATGTTCTGATACATCAGATTTTATGATCAGTATTTACAGATAGTACTATTTTTGTGTATTTTATGCTTAAATTGAAATTTGCTTAAGTGCTGATTGTTGTCTGATGTGAATTTCTAAACTCTGATAGTGATATGAATGTTTCTATGACTATTCAATCCAATGAGGATAACTGTGCTAGATGCTGACCTAATTAATATACTAAAGATCCCATGTTTGAAGTAACTGTTTATGTGGAAATCTTTGAACACAAGAAAATTCTGATATTGAGCTTAGTTAAGTTTACTTTGTGTATCTTATTACTAAGTCAAAAACTAGAATAGTGCTTCTTTTCTGTTAAGTTCTGATGTTAGTAAATCTGATGGATGTACTAAGTGCTGATAAGCCTCACTTATCAAAAAAAAAAAATCAGGTGCTCCTTTGAGATCTAGAGTAAAAATGTGGAAGGGAAGACCCAAGTGCATTGCTGGTATTAAGTAATATGCATTAGAAAAGCAAAATAAAAAATTTCTTGGTGACTTTTCACGCTCTATGATTACTGGAGAAATACTCTGATAACAGCATAAATTCTGATAAGCAGTCGTGACTCACTTACACTGAGAAGCCACTGTAAAATGGAATTTTAGCAGATGCATAAAATGAGCACAAAACAGTTGAGGTGGACTCATGCATGAACTCATTCTAAATTAGACTTCAGAATAATGACAGATTTTGAGCAAAGTTCTTAGTTATGCCTTATTTCCAAGATGTACTGAAGTGAATCAGACTTTACTCTTTGTCTGATATTTAGCTTAATGCACATACTTACACTCCATATGTATGATGAAAATTACTGTGGTGATAAATATTGTTTTAGATGAACAGTTTATGTGTTAGATTGCATAAATTATGAGGACAAGTTCTGATGGAAGTTCTGATGAAACCATATCAGTATTTGTGTGAAGAATTACAGGAATAAACATTCACTTTTCGAGTTAAGGAGCCATATTCTGATGACTTTTAAATCCTGATAATAATCAAGTAGTTGCTGATGTGGCAGTATTTATTTACTTGGTTTATTTTTGGTCATTACTTGAACGATAATATTTTTACAGAATATTGGTTAATGTTAGATAAAACAGTCATAATCATTATGGGTTAGTGGTTAGCGTGTATGTCCTGAAAAACTGCATGCGCACAGTAATTATTATTATATCCCGTGCCCATTAACTCTGGCTTTAGATCTTTTACTGACTGTTATTGTTACACATCAGTCTAGGGAGTCGAGGGGTCATTATTTTTACTTGAAATTTTTAACTAGTGCTCGCGTCCCTTGGTATTCTATTGGCTATTTAAACCAACCATTCATTCCAGCCAAAACATCTTTCATTTTCTCACAAACTCACTCTCTTTTTATTCATATCAACAAAAATGGTCCGTTTCAACATGTTCCTGAACTATAAAACCTTTAACATCGAGTTGAGTTGTGATGAATGGCAACAGGAGTGGCATGTCACCGCCATTCCTGACGAGCTTTGGAACTCAGTTCCATAAGAGGTTCACACAGAACTCTGGTACTTATCAATGGAGTATCACCTCCATCTTGATAGGTTGGAAGAGGAAAGGAGAGAAGTTCTCCGTCAGCAAGAACGGATCATCCGTCTTGCAGTGCTCTTCGTCAGCAGCAGAAGAAGTAGTCGTTAGGTCTTCTTAGCTTAGGACTAAGGCTGTTGATGTTAAGAATCGTAGAATATAACTATCTTGTAATTTTTGCATGTAATTGATAAATTTTATGAAATGTAATCATCTGTTATATCAATAAAATTTTCTTTAATTGCAAGATTTGTTCTTTGTTTCTCAAATTATGTGACTGTGCATGTTTAATTGTAATTTATTAATATTTACTTCATCGATTTTTAATTTTTATTTTGTGATGAATGTTTTGATTAAATTCTGTTGATTTGAGGAAACAACTGAGGAACAGGTTCCCATATCAGAACTGTTGTTGTAGAAGCTGAGAAGGTTTCTTCTCAGAAAGATACTGTAACTGGGAGTTCTAGGCCCCTCAAAAGGTTTAGAAAGTTAAATTTTATTGATAAAGCTCCTACAGTGTCTCCACCGTTGAAGAAATTAAAGAAATAGAGAGCTCACAGGGACATAGTTGAGTCAGATTCAGAGGATGTAGTGGAAGCAGCTAAGGAAGGGGATCAGGAATCTCTGATCTCAACAGAACCAATTGTTATTGAATCACTTCCTTCTGCACAACCAGAAACTGCTCAAGACAAAATGCCTATACCTCCTATGTCACCTATAGTTGATCCAGTACATACTGAAGAACCAGGTACAAGTGCTGAAATTGATATTCATAACTTGATTGTGCCTGAGGTTTTGTACTTGGAAGCTCCACCAATTCAACTCGCTCCACCAACAACATCAATTTTGGATGTTGATCAGAACCTGGCTGCAGATCAGAATTTAGAGGATGATGTTGAACCCTCTATAGCCTCACATACTGCTATTTTATCAGAGGATGCTGATACTGCAGGATCTACAAGTTCTGATGCTCCCAATGAAGAAACTACTGGTGAAGCTGCTGCTAATTTAGATGTTGATGCAGCTGGTCCATCAGGACATGCACCTCAACAAACAGTTAATAAAGCTGATGAAGTCAAGAAGTTTGTTACAGGGGAAGCACCAGTACATTGGAGTGAAACTCCTAGAGCAAAGGAGTGGACTAAGGAATGGAACACAGTTAGTTTTGTTCCTTCTGAAAATATTCTTGCTGAGCACCTGGCTAAGGCTGATGAAATGCTGATAAATGATGATTTCAAGGCACAACTGAGAGTTACTGCATTGAGTACTAGGAACCTTCAGGGTCAACACTCAACAACTCATGCCAAGGTGAATAAAATTCAAGAAACTTTGATCCAGCAAGATATGAATGTGAAACTTGAAAAGAACAGATTTTTTAAGCCAACCTTTGACAAAATTGCCTACATTGAAAAAACTCAGGAGAAGCAACAAACTCAAATTGATGAAATTCTGAAGAATCAAGCTTCTCACCAAAATCAACTGAATGAGATCCAATCCTCAGTGGAATTGCTTGTCTCTCTTCTTTTACCCGCTGATGCCAAAAAGGGGGAGAAAGTGATTAAGTCCAAATGCAAATCTATTCAGACACTGAAGGGAAATGATGATGGAAATGATGATCAGGGAAACTCTAACAAGGGTAGAGGTCAAGGTCAAGGCAAAGGATTTTCATCAAGTAAAGCTAGAATTACAAGTCAAGGAACAAGTTCTGATACTGGGAGAAGAATAAGTTCTAATACTGGTAAAAGGATAAGTTCTGGTGAACATCTGGAACTTGATGAAGAAATTTCAAAGCAGTTATTTCTTAAAGAAAATCCAGGAATGGACTTTGAGAGTCTAAAGGAAGAAGAAGCTAGACTCAAAGCAGAAGGTGTCAAGATAAAATCTAAAGCTTCTGTTGTTGAAAAGAAATTTCCAAAGCCCAAGGGTATTGTGATAAAGGAAAGAACAAATTATGAGGCAACCAAAGCCAAATCACAAGTAGAAATTGATCCAAGGTCCAAGGGCAAAGAAAAAGTTGAAGAACCTGTAAAGGTTTATATGCCAGTCATGGATGAAGAAATAATTGATGATGAAGAAGATGCTAATCTTACTCTGATACAAAAGAAGATTTTTCAAACAACCTCTGACATGGCTCATGTTGTTCAGAGTCAATATGTAGTAAGTTCTGATATGACGGTGAAGCACGCAACCTCTGACATAGCTCAAGTTGGCTTGATATCAGAAGATAAGGAAAAGGAAACCTCTGACATTGCTCATGTTAAACCTTCAAAGATATTCCTACCAGGATTCACCAAAGCTAAACAGGCTCAACCTTTGAAGACTACAACAAGTGGTTTTGAAGCAAGAGTTGTTACAGGAAAGGAAGCAAGAGATAAATCTGGATTGGGTAGTTCTGATGAAAGAAGAGTACATAACACTACCAATGATCCAACTTCCTTAAGTGAACCAGGTGTTGGAGCAACTCCTGAAAGATTGAATCGACTTGAATCTGTACAAATGGTTTACCATACCTTTTTGAAAGAACATATCTTGTTATATTTTATGAAAGATGGAAGGGTATACCAGATTAGGCAGAATGCTATACCACTGAAGTATTTTGAGGAACTGGAACATGTTCTATTTCTACTTCAAGTGAAAGACAGATTAACAGATAGTGCTGCAGGTTATTTAAAATCTCAAATTCAAAGATAGAAGAAGCTTTATTCTGTAAAGTCTGACAGCACATACTGTCCCAAGTACAGAAATCACAGAGGTGATATTGTCGAAATGAAGCCTAACTCTGCTAAGATCATAACTACTTTTCTGGGTTATAAGGCTGTGGAATTCAATCTAGAGTCTGACAAGGCATATCTGATCAGACTAGATCAGGAGATAAGAAAAGCTAAGATAAATGATCTCAGAGCAGCTATTTTTCAAATTGGTGAAGATACAGCTGAATTGATAAATGCTAAAAGGAGGATGGTCAATGAACTTGAATATGCTGAGAGATGTTTGTTGAAGAACTATCTCAGAACAACTCCTGATATAAAAGAGATCAGAAATTGAAGCCAAGTCAAAGATCTACAACTGCTTAAATTTTGAAGTGTATACAGACTGAAGTAGTTATCAGACCTTAAGATGGTAAAGCTGAAAGGACTATAAGTTGTAGTTATCTAGTCAAATTCTCATGCATTTGTACTTAATGTTTTTGACATCATCAAATATCTGTTGAACTTGTATATTATGCTAATTTACAAGTTGGGGGAGATTGTTAGATATATTTGATAATGTCATGTGTAATATGATTTGTGTTTAGTTTTCAGATCTTACCTAACAGGACAAATCAGTACTTAACTGGAAATCAACACTTATACTGAAGACATAACTTAAGTTATCAGTAGATATTTATCAGAAGATAATATCAGGACTTAAGATGACTTTCAGATAAGGCAGGCGGCTGATTGAAAGGAAAGAAGATCGAGACTAAGACAGAAAGAAATATGCCTGAAGAAAGAATTCTATGAAGAATAGAATATTTGGAAGAAAAGTTAACTAGTTGATATATTTTAGGAAGCAGAATTATATTCCATATCAATTAGAACATTATCTTGTACCTGTGTAGTATATAAACACATGCATAGGGTTTACACTATAAGTGTTATCATTATCGAAGTTATTATTCTTTGTAACCCTAGCAGCTCTCGTGATAATTTGTTCATCACTGAGAGAGGATAGTTCCATATTGTAACAGAGTTTATTGTGTTAAATAAAATCTATTTTCTGTTACTTGAGTTCTTATATTCTATTTCATTGTAGTAAACACTGTATTCAACCCCCTTCTACAGTGTGTGTGACCTAACATAAGTATATAAGTATATACTACTAAGTGCTATATGAATATTCTGTGATTATACTCGTGTATATAAGTTAAGCTTTAATGCGAGTTGAGATAATCGTTAGACGTTCATGGAACGTCGAGTGCGAATAAGTATCTAATTAGGGATTATGTTTTGGATTGTAGATTCAGATAGCGGAGGCATTCAGGATTGTAGGTTCAAATAGTGGAGGCATTTAGGCTAGAAAAGGGAAAGGAAACTTAGGTGGCAGTAGTTCAGCTTCAGTAGTTCAGTTTCAATTTCAGTAAAGCAGGAAAGCTATTTAAGGTAAGTAACTCTGCCTTGTCTTATGAATAAAGTAGTGATTCTTTTTTTATACTTGTGATAAACCTGTTATTGATTTCTGAGAAATCCTAATATTAATTCTTATGATAACTTGTTATTGAATCTTGTTCGACCGTTCACAACCACTTGATTGATTCATACCTGATTACATTGCCTATTTCCTTTGTCACTCTATGATCTCGTAAACCCTAAGAGAACCTTTATGAATTCCCTTGTGAAATGTCTTGAGTAACCCGAATTCTTCATTAACTTGAATACCTTTACCTTGTTGATTAATTCACTTGAATACCTTTGTCTTGATGATTATTTCTCTTGAATACCTCGAACTTGATTTCTAGTATTGCTTCAATAATTCCCTATATTGACCATTGCTTATAATTCGAATTCCTTGAACTACATTTATTTGATAACTATCCTTTATTTCCATATCCAAACTTTGCAACTGGATTACGCCATGTACTACACTTGATATTAGACACCCCTACCTTTGTTGATTATTGTTATAACTTTTTTTCAATACTTCTTCCTTAGTTATTGAATCATTGATATTCATCCTTGATGACCCCTCTAGTATGATGATAGTTCTTCTTTTAATAAGAATCTCATAATCCTAATCCTCTGATTGTTGATCGTAGTCTTATTGTTTGGAATCCCTTAAAGATTGATATGATTCTTTCATTCCTTAAGAACTTTTGAAATGTTATTCTTTCTGGCATCTAATTCTTATAAAAATGCAAAGTTTTTAGAAGTTGAATTGCCAAAGGGGCAAAATGTTTTCTTGAGAATTGCCAAATGGGCAAAATTTTTTCTTGAGAATAGTGGATCTGGACTAAGATGCATGTCCTTTCCACACTTATTATTTGAGGCTTAAAAGCTGCCTCGGGATCCCACCAATATTGTTTAGAACCCAGCGAGGTTCGGGATTACTTTACGGTTGATCACCGGCTGTAATTCGTAGCGTCATAAAATGATTTTGAGCAATGCTTTGGTTAAAAATTTTTGATTTGAATAATGATGCCATGATACCATATATCTTGTTCCATGATATTATTATGCTTTTCTGATATGATTTCTGCTATTGAATTGCGATGAATGTCGGCTTTCACCCTATCTTGATCCTTGATTCTTGAAAGCCCAAACCTTTATTTATAACCTTTGTATAGCCAAAGATAGATATCTGCCACCTAGAGATTTAACAGTAGAATGCCTCAGACTTTGCTATTGTTACTGCTTTATAGAACTGCTGTGTAGTTACTTGCTGAGCTTTTGTGCTTATTTATATTTTCTTTGCTCTAACAATGGCAGTTAAGAAAGAAGATGGTCAGACTTAGGCGTTCATCTCACATGAGCATTCCTGGAAGTCCCTACCGTGTCATAGGTTTCCAGATGCCAGAGCAAGTAACAGTGAGTGTGAGCATGCATAGTAGATGGAAGGATTATTTAAGTTGGTTCAGATACAATGGGTTATCTGTCGGTTCCATTTAGGAATCAAATGAAATTGAATTTATTAATATTTTGGGTTGTAATATATTTATTTTGGTTGGTAGTTGTAATCTTGTCTCAAACTTAATCCTGTGTAGATCCTGTTAGTAGTTAATCGGAGTTTAATATATCTGTTGATATTATTAGTTTAATGGTGTGTGAGTCTTCATTTCCTAAACCCGAGATTGAGGTCGTCACAGATAAAATTCTATTTTTATGAAATTATTTGTGCTTCATAATCTCAAATTAATTTTAATGAACCCCTTTAACTATAAAAAATTTAAAGTTCACCAAAATTAATAAATCACAACTTTGATTTGTTATATTTGAGAATTTTTTTTATCATTGAATTGATACAGTCTCAATTGATTAAATCAAAATTATGTTGCAATGTTTTACTCATAACTTAACCAACAATGATTAAATTATTTTCGAACAATTTATCAATATAAGTGTGTTTAAATGTTTATCAATTAGATATAATCATACAAATACTTGAAATACGAGAAGTAAATAATGACACATAAATCCAAGTGTCCTCAAAATATTGACATTAAATAACAAGTGGATTTATTTGAGACAAATTGTAGTTATTGATTTCTAATTTATTAATTAGAAAGATTTAACATCCCAAGTTCACTAACCAACTTAGAGAAAATGTTTTCATCAAGTGGTTTTGTGAAGATGTCTGCAATTTGATCCTCTGTGGGTACAAAATCTAATTCCACAGTGCCATTTGTGACATGCTCTCTGATAAAGTGATACCTGATATCAATGTGCTTTATTCTTGAGTGCTGAACTGGGTTGTTTGAGATTGCTATTGCACTTGTATTGTCACAAAATATTGGAATCTTAGATACCAACATACCATAATCTCGGAGTTGGTTCCTTATCCACAAGATTTGGGCACAACAGCTTCCAGCAGCTATGTATTCAGCTTCAGCAGTTGATGTGGATACTGAGTGCTGCTTCTTACTATGCCAGGATACCAAACTTCTTCCAAGAAACTGACAGCTTCCTGAGGTACTTTTTTGTTCAATCTTACAACCTACAAAATCTGAATCTGTATAGCCAACTAGGTTAAAAACTGTACCTTTAGGGCAAATACCAAGATTTGGAGTTCCCTTAAGATACCTAAATATCCTTTTAACAGCTATAAGATGAGATTCTTTTGGGTTAGCTTGAAATCTAGCACATAAGCATGTTGCAAACATAATATCTGGCCTACTTGCTGTGGGATAAAGTAATGAGCCTATCATACCTCTGCAGCTTATGATATCAACTTTTTTACCAGTTTTGTCCTGATCGAGCTTAGTGGCTGTTGGTATTGGAGTTTTTTCCAGAGTTGAATCTTCCAGATTGTACTTTTTGAGAAGTTCTCTGATATACTTAGACTGACAAATGAATATACCATCTTTCCTTTGACTCACTTGTAATCCAAGAAAGTAATTCAACTCTCCCATCATGCTCATTTCATACTTACTCTGCATTAGCTTAGAAAATCTCTTGCAAAGATCATCATTAGTAGAACCAAATATAATGTCGTCAACATATACTTAAACTAATATCATATCAGATTTATGCATTTTATGAAACAAAGTTTTATCTATAACACCTCTAGTAAAACCATTTTCAAGTAAAAACTCAGAGAGAGTGTCATACCATGTCCTTGGAGCTTACTTAAGACCATAGAGAGCTTTGAATAGAAAGTATACAAAATCAGCCAGATTTGGATCTTCAAAACCTGGAGGTTGTTCCACATACACTTCTTCTTCTTGATCCCCATTCAAGAATGCACTCTTCACATCCATTTGATAAACTTTGAAATCTGAATGTGTTGCAAATGCCAGAAACATCATGATTGCCTCAAGTCTAGCTACTGGTGCATAGGTTTCATCATAATCTATACCCTCTTCTTGAGAGTAGCCTTTAGCTACCAATATGGCCTTGTTTCTCGTTACAATACCATCTTCATCTAACTTGTTCCTAAATACCCATTTCGTGCCTATCACTGACTTGTCCTTTGGTCAGGGTAACAACTTCCATACCTTATGCCTCTCAAACTGATTGAGTTCTTCTTGCATTGCAATAACCCAGTCTGGATCTTCAAGTGCCTCATCCACTTTCTTACATTCCATTTCTGAGAGAAACCCTGAAAAGTGACATTCATTATGTGTGGCATGTCTAGTTCTCACTCCTGTGTCAGGATCACCAATGATCAATTCAAAGGGATGGTCTCTGTTCTAAACTCTTTGTTGAGGCAAATAAGATCTTGATGTTTCCCCTTGTTTAGTATGATGTTAACTGTGAACTGTTGATCCTCTTCCTGCTCCCCCTTAGTTGCCGCCACCATGACTTGATGATTCTGATCTTTGTGTAGTAGTTTATGAACGTGTTCCTGTATGATTATCATAATCATTGTTACCACCATTACCACCACTTGATCCAGAATCAGCATTACCGTGCACTCTAGGTATAGCTCTAGCAATCTCAAGTTCTTCTATATCCAAAGGATCATTTGACAGATTTTCAAATTCCAGAGATTCAGAATCCTTTTCTCTTTGCAGGCTTGCCAACTTGGTGTCGTCCAATGTTATATTAAGGCTTTCAATCACCTTCTGATCAGTAATCATATAAACCCTGTAAGTTTTAGATTCCAGAGAATAGCCAAGAAATATGCCTTCTTCCGCTTTGGCATCAAACTTTCCCAGATACTCATTTCTTTCTTTTAGCATAAAACATTTAGCTCCAAACACATGAAAGTATATCAGTGTTGGTTTCTTGTTAGCCATAATCTCATAAGGAGTCTTGTCATGATCTTTATTAATCAGGGTACGATTTTGAGTGTAACATGTTGTGTTCATAGCTTCAGCCTAGAAGTAGGTAGGAAGCCTTGATTCACTTAGCATAGTCCTTGCTGCTTCAACCAAGGTTCGATTCTTCCTTTCTACTACTCCATTTTGTTGTGGAGTTCTTGGGGCTGAGTACTATCTCGAAATACCTTTCTCTGTACATAATTCATTTAGAAACGCATTCTTGAATTTTGTCCCATTATCTGATCTGATCTTTCTGACGGATAATTTCTCTTCCATCTCAATCTTCTTTATATGATCCACTATCAACTGAGGTGTTTCATCCTTAGATTGCAAAAACAACACCCATGTGTACTTGGAGTAATCATCGACTATCAGTAAAGCATATTTTTTCCTTGATAGTGACAACACATTCACTGGACCAAATAAATCTATATGAATTAACTGAAGAGGTTCAGTTAAGCTTGTCATTTCCTTGTTTATGTGTGATGTTTTCTTTGATTTCCCTTTTTCACATGCTTCACAGAGTCCTTCTTAACAGAATTCCATATGTGGTAGTCCTCTCACCAATTCTCTCTTAACCAGAGAGTTCATTGTCTTGAAGTTCAAGTACGAGAGCTTCTTGTGCAATAGCCAACTTTGTTCTGATGAAGTTTTGTTATAGAAACATCTCATTACTCCATCACAGGTAGAATTTAAGTCAACTACGAATAAATTTCCTTTCCTTACTCCCTGTAAAGCAAGCTTCTCATTTTTCCTGTGAGTGATCAAGCATCTTTCTGGCCTAAAGTCAACATTGTATTCTTTGTCACAAAACTGACTGACGCTCAGAAGATTATGCTTCAAGCCTTCCACAAGAGAGATGTTTTCAATGATGACATTTCCAATTTCCAAACTGCCATATCCCTTAGCAAATCCTTTGCTGTCATCTCCAAAGGTAACTATAGGGCCGGCTTTCTCAACAACACCTATGAGCAGGGACTTTTCTCTTGTCATGTGCTTAGAACAACCACTGTCCAGAATCTACATGATCTTTTCCTTTCTTACCTTACCCCGCAAACACAGATTGATTAAGAAGACTTTGGTACCCAAGCTTTCTTGGGTCCTATAGGTTTAGGAGTAGAAACAGGATCAACAAATGAAACTTTAACAGGCTTAGCTTTCACTTTTATCGACTCCTTCTCAATGCTATTCTCAACAGAGTTGTCAGACTTAGAGATAGGAGGTACTACAGTCTTAGCCTGTGTGCTTATTACTCATGTTTGTCTTAGTGTCAGTGCAAGTGCTAGTAGTTGCATGAAAAGCTTTGAAATATTCATACATGGTAACAAATGCACATGGCATACATCCACCTACGCCTTAGGGCTCATGAAAACTAGGTATGTTAGGCATGGCAGGCATACTAGAAGTTGTAAAAGATTCTATTTTAGCTTTTGTGTATGCATATGTAAGGTGTGCAACAGAATTACAATTGTTACATAACTTTCTAGATGCAGATGAGGAAGATGCAAAATCAGATTTCTTGTTTACTCCTACCTTGCCATTCCTGTTTTTCTTAGCCTTAACCTTAACAATCTCACCAGTCTTAGAATTAACTATTGGGTCTGGTTTCTTTAGTGTGTCGGGTTCTTTCCTATTCACCTTATCACCTAAGTCAGCTATGGAATGACCTTTAATAGTTGAAGCCTTAGGAGTCTTAGGGGATTCCTCTACCTTCTCCTTCTCTCTATCTTCAACAATCAATTCCTCATTGATTAGAAAACTTATTTCATCCAAAGGTTCTGAAACAGACTCAGTAAATAATGGAGATACACCATCCTTAATAACATATGGTACCTTCTCTGGGACAAACATGTTTATCTCAGATGCACCATTATGCTTCTTACTATTCAGCTTAGAATAGTCAAGACCTATTGAAGTCTTAGATTTAAATCTTTGACTATCTATTATCTCCGTCTGAGTCAAAGCTGCATTTTGAAATGCTTGTAACTTATTTTCTAGGTCAGCAATTTGGGTTCTAAAAATGGCTTCTATGTCTGCATTGCACTTAACCTTATTTTCTAGATATTCATTCTTTTGTTTAAGGTCTTCTAAGCCAACTACAATAAATTCTAGTTCTTCATTCCTAGAGGTTAAACTCTTGGTTTTAAAATCTGACTTATCATTTTCAAGTTTTTATGCAAGCATGCTTGTATGAACATTATACAATTCTAAAGTAAGTTCATGTACAGTAGATTTGTATTTAGACACAAACATATTTATAGTGGTAAGTTCTGGAAGCTGAGATGAATGTGGTGATTCTACTGCAGAGTCTGCCATAAGAGCTAGATTCACATATTCTTCCTCTTCATCCGAATCAGTATTATTTCAGCTTTTTCCTTCAGCGATATATGATCTTCCCTTTCCCTTAACCATATAAGCATTCAACTTCTATTTCAGCTTCTCATTCTTCCTCTTCAGATCTTCATAAGTTTCTTTCTTTTCATAGGAATCATTTCCTTTTGCTGCTTTGGGCTTTCTGCACTCAGATGCAAAGTGCCCCAACTCATTGCAGTTGTAACATCTTGTTTTGCTCTTGTCTGCCCAACTTGAATTGTAGCCTCCTCTAGAGCTTGACCCTGATGAGTAGCTTCTTTTCTGAAATCTCCCTGATGAACCCCATGGTTTGTAGTTGGGTTTCCTTCTGAATCTAACATGACTAAATTTTGCAGCCATGTATGCCATAGATTTTTCCTCCAACTGTTCAAGTTCTTCTGGAGTGTAAAACTCACTTTCATCCTCTGGCTCACCATGAGCAATTTCAGCTACGACGATTTCCTTGATTGTTGAGGAGGGTGCAACCTTGTCTTCTTGGGTTTCAGGTTCACGAACTACAAGTGCAGTGGTTTTTGCAAGTGCCATACTCTTACTGTCAATAGAAGGAGGTCCATAGATAATAGCTCTCTGCTCTTGCTCCAGTTCATGAGTTCTTAGCTTTCCATAGATTACATCCAGGGATATAGTAATAAAATCAGCTTTTTCCCTGATTGATGTGTTCTTTTGTTCCAGGTGAACTGGGAGTGTCAGCATAAACTTTCTGTTAGACTCTCGTATAGGATAAACTTTCCCTTGCAGCTCTAATTCACTTAACAGTCTTGTATATCTCTCAAAGAGTGAAGACAGTATTTCTCTGGGTTGAAGTTTGAATGCCTCATACCGAGTCGTCAGAATATCCATCCTGTTTTCTTTGACTTCTTCTGTACCTTCCATTAAAGCTCAATGGTATCCCACATATCCTTTGCACTATTAAATCCTAGAAGTTGATGACTCATATCATTATCGGTCGATTCCATAATTATGAGTTAAAGACTTGTGTCCAGATTTATCAACTCCTTGTCAGTCTCCGTATATTTAGACGAATCCCTGGGAGTAGACGAGGAAGGAATTTTACACCAGCTGTAGTAGTGGATTCATCAACTACTTCCATCGAGACATAAGAGCCATTCAGTAAAATCCCAACATAAAGTGGGTTTGAAGCTTTCATAAACAGCATCATCTTTTTCTTCCATAGGTTGTAATTATCTCTGTCGAACGGGGGAACCTTGATACTTCTAATTCTTTGGTTGTTCATCATCTTGGCGGAAAAAAAATTGTTTAAAGTTCAAAATTTTCAAGAATTGAGAGTTTTTGAAAATTAAAAAATTCAAGAAATTTTTCAAGAACTTATTTCTTTCTTCGGATCTTGATTTGTATATCAATCAACAAGCTCTGATACCAATTGTTAGTCCCAAAGTATTGTAGAAGGGGGGTGAATACGATACCTACAATATTTTTCGATTCGTTTCAAGTTCTTCGTTAAAATTATGGAATCAAAATAGACACGAAACAATTCGAGGAATATATTATTTTATTAATATAAACCTTGAGGTTGCTACAATCTAATCAATAAATTGATTAGCTACAATAAATTCTGTGACGCCCTCAATCTCGGGGTTAGGAAATGAGGGACCACACACCATTAAACTAACAATAAATAAACATAAACCCCGAATAACTAAAAACAGGATCTAAACAGGATTAAGTTTGAGACAAGATTACAACTACCAACCAGATAATATATATTACAACCCAAAATAATATTTAATTTATATAATCGATTCCGACTTGGAACCGACAGATAACCCATTATAGCCTTATAACTTTCAAACTAAAGCACTTGCTCACACATCATGTACTACCTGCTCTGGCATCTGGAATCCTACCACACGGTAGAGGCCACCAGGTATGCTTTTACGAGCAGTGCGCCTAAGTTTGGCCATCTTCTCGCTTAACTGCCATGGTTAGAACAAAGCAAAATATATGAGCATAAAAAGCTCAGCAAGGAACTATATGACAGTTCTATGATGCAATAATAACAATTATCCAAAATCTCTTTTAAGGCATTCTACTTTAAATCTCTAGGTGGCATATTTCTGTCTTTGGGCTATGAAAAGGGTTATGAAGAAAGGTTTGGGCTTTCAGGAATCAAAACTCAAGATAGGGTGAAAGCTGACATTCATCACAAATCATTAACTGGATCTCAAAGGATCTTTCAAGTGGAAAACAAGAATTTATTCAAATCTAGGAATCAATTATATGATTGATAACAATATCATAAGGTAAATCAACAATATAAAATCTCAAATAAAAGCTCAAGTCTTTAATAAGTGAATGGAATTGGAAATCACACAACGCTATGAGCAATGAGGGGTGATCAGCCCACATCAAAGCTCCGAACCACATAACAAGTGATTCACAACTATTGAGGATCCTCTGCACATATTGGCCAAATAAAACCATTAGGCTCCCTGCTACTGATGTTTTTAACAATGACTGGCGCCTCAGTCTTACCAGAACATACCATCCAATTCCTTTTAATCAATTCACTTTAATTTTGAAGGGTTCTTGATCAAGGACAAGATAAAAAGTGTATGTATTATCAAGGTTCAAGTGACAAGTTGTCTAAAATGAGGGAATGTTATTAAGATCATGGTTTCCAAAAGAACTAATTCAAATTTATGAGGGGTTTAGGGTTCACATGATATATTAAGGGACTATTGTAGGGTATTCAGGTTAATGAAGAATTCGTGTTACTCAAGACATTTCGCAAGGGAATTCATAAAGGTTCTCTTAGGGTTTACGAGATCATAGGGTGATAAAGGAAATAGGCAATATAATCGGGTATGAAACAATCAAGTGGTTGTAAACGACAGGATTCAAGAACAAGTTTTCACAAGAATCAATATTAGGGTTTCTCAAAAATCAATAACAGGTGTATCACAAGTATAAAAAAAGAATCACTACTTTATCATGGCATTAACAATATCAATTCATAAGACCAGGCAGAGTTACTTGCCTTAAATCACTTTCCTGCTTTACTGAAATTGAAACTGAACTACTGAAGCTGAACTACTGCCACCTAAGTTTCCTTTCCCTTTTCTAGCCTGAATGCCTCCACTATTTGAATCTACAATCCTGAATGCCTCCGCTATCTGAATCTACAATCCAAAACATAATCCCTAATTAGATACCTATTCGCACTCGACGTTCCCTGAACTTCTAACGATTTTACAACTCGTATTGAAGCTTAACTTATATACACGAGTATAATCACATAATATTCACATAGCACTTAGTAGTATATACTTATATACTTAACTCCTATATTCAAGCATAATCATAGAGTACTCATATAACACATAGCGAGTATATACTTGTATACTTAAATCTATATCTTAACAAAACAATCATGATCTAAATAACTCGACAACCAAACAACTATTCCTTCATTTTTAACTATAAAATTCGAACCAAAACAAATGGTACCAAGCCAACAAATCAACATGCAACCACTTAAATTGACATGCAACTAACCAAACATATTTTAAACACCAAATTAATCTTACACAAACCATATAATTAGACTCTAGAATCAAATTGACCAAACAACTTGAATCAACCCTTTTTAATACCATATACCATTCAGCTTCTTCAATAAAATACAAACAATTTATCAAATATAGATATGCAAGGTTCCATTTACAATTTAACCTATTTTAATCCATTCCAAACAAGAACACTTCTTGAAATCATTTCTTTTAAATCAAAAACCGAACCAGAACATTATTTTTGAACAAAATCTTAACATGCATAAATCCAATCATTTATTCCTTTGAAAACCGAATGAAATCCATGCTTTTAATAATCAAAACTTAACTTATTCATACTTATATACTCACATATCCAATATAAAACAAATTATATTTCCAAATTAAACAATAACCAAATTAACAACAAAACAACTTGTAGAATCGACATGCAATCAATCAACTCAACATGCAATACTCTAAATCACAAATCCAACTTAATTAAACCCATGATCTAATCATTTAAACCATTTTCTTTCCAAACCAGACAAAATATGAGTTGATTATACTTAAGATTTTACATGCATTGAAAGAAACCAACTCAAAAACAAAGGTTTATATATATCATCAAAACCAATCGAACATTAAAACCCTTTTGCAAAACTCATTCATTCGAACCAAAAACCAAATCTTTGAACCAAAACCCTTTGTAAACTTTGAATCAAAATCAAAACCCACCTTTTTAATAGCTAAAGTCGAACCTATCTCCAAAACAAACCAAGAAAATTATATAACTTATGTACTATACTCTCTCTTAAGGTCATACACTAAGAAATTGTATTTTCTTAGATATAACCAAGAGATGTTGATGCAAAAACTTCCTTAAATGCTTACATGCAAAGAGTATATGAATAGAGAATTGAATAGGATGAAGATAAATGGCAAGATCTTTGAATTGTAAGTAGGATTTGATGTTGCCTGTAGGATAGAGAAAGAGAGAGAGAGAGAGTTCGGGTGAGAGAGAGAAAAGAAGAGAGGGAGAGAGCCGAGAGAGAAAAGAGAGAAGAGATGAGAGAGAGTGGAAAAAAAATGAGATGAGTGAAGTGGTGAGTGGAATGAAAATCTTTTTATTTGATTCTCCCATGTGCACAAGTTAGTGGAGTTTTAAAATTACCAATCTACCCTTCTCTCACTACTAGCACAAAAATGCATGCAATGATGATATGTTCATTTGGCTAAGTTGAAATGAGATAGTGGGGTGGTTAATGACACAACTACCCTTCTCTTATATTGTGAGTGGAAATGCATGCAAGGAAAATTAGGTAATCTAATAATTATTAATCTAATTAATTACAAAGAATATATTTTATAAATAAAACTATAAATCTATAAATTACAAGAGTGACATTATAAAATAGCTTAGAATTTTAGAAATTTAATAAAATCAAATTCGAAATTTATAAATAAAAATAATTTTATAAACTATTTTTCTTAAAGAATAAAAATACATTTATAACTTATATAAATAGTAATTAATGCACTTCTTATTTTCTAAAATTCCAAATAATATCGTACAAGCATATAATCACATAATCATGCACCTTAATAGTTAACAACATAGATTCACATATCACGTATCGTAGTAAAATATACTTAATCATAAATTTTTCCTTTTTACTAATATTCATTCTTCGCGTAACGGGTCGCGTCCTGACTAACGACCCGACGCTGAGCGTTTTCAACTACGCTTCACAATCATTCTCTTTATACCAGATGACACGTCAAACTGGAATATAATATTTATTTAAATGTTTCCATTCTCACATAATAACACATAATTCACATAATTAGACTTTACTCGCATAATTAATTCGCGAAAATTCCTAGTTGTTACATTCTACCCCCCTTAATTTTGTCCTCAGAATCTAATCTAAACAAATAGAATGGGGATATTTCTCCCGCAATTCACTTTCTAATTTCCAAGATGACTCTTTTATCCTGGGATTTCTTTATAAAAACTCTAACTAGAGGCACCACTTTATTTCTAAGCACTTTTTCTTTACAATCTAGAATTTATACTAGATGTTCCACATATGATAGATCTCGTTGAATTTCCATGGGTCCTATCTCAATCACATGACTAGCATTAGCATTATACTTCTTCAGAAGAGAAACGTGAAACACGTTATGAAGATGTTGCATCTGCGGAGGTAACGCTAACTTATATGCTACTTTTCCAATTTGCCTTAGCACTTCGAATGGTCCAGTATATTTAGGACTCAGCTTGTCGTTTTTCCCGGATCTGGATAGACCTTTCCATGGAGGGGTCTTTAACAATACTTTGATTGCGGGTGCGAACATCACATCCTTTTTTTTATCTGCATCTTTCTTTTGTCGATCTTGAGCAGGAATCAGCCTTTTATGAACCACCTCCATTTTCTCTTTTATCTGTTGCATTAACTATGGGCTAATAATTTACGTTTGCCAACTTCGTCCCAGTAGGTAGGGGATCTGCACTTTCTTCCATACAATGCCTCGTAAGGCGGCATGTCGATAATTGTGTGATAACTATTGTTATAAGAGAATTCAATCAAAGGAAAAAGGTCGTCTCTATTCTCTTTGAAATCCAATGCACAAGTTTGTAATGTACCTTCGATTGTTTGAATAGTCCTTTCGCTTTGTCCAATGTTCTGCGGATGATATGTCTTACTCATTTTTCAGTTTAGCTTCCATATGATCATGAAATTGTTGCCAAGATCTTGAGTTAAATTTCGGATCTCTACCTGATACGATAGACACTAGAACTCCGTGACGCATCACTATTTCATCCACATACATCTTAACTAAAATTTTCCAATGAGAATCTTTCACTGATATGCAAGAAACGCGCTGACTTTGTCAATCGATCAATTATTACCCATATTACGTCATGATTAGACTTAGTCTTTGGTAACCTTACCACGAAATTCATCGCGATAAGCTCCCATTTCCGTTCAGGTATGTCTAGTGGTTGAAGCAATCCACTCGGTCGTTGATGTTTCGCTTTTACTTTCTGGCACGTATAGCATTTACTTATCCATTTCAAAATCTTCCTTTTTCATATTTGGCCACCAATAACTTTCTTTTAAGTCCTTTTACATTTTTGTACTTCAATGGTGAATCGATAATCTTGAGTTATGCACTTCATGAAGAATCTCGTGTTTCAATTCCATATACTAAAAATTTCAGATACGCAAGCAACTTGGTGTATTCCCTTATTATCCTTTTGAGTCTTAATTTCTTTTCCAGACAACTTATCCTTCTCGTGGTTCATCATTTGTTCTTGATGACGTCAAATTGTTTCTAAAATTTTCGGCTAAAAAGTCATTGCATACATTACCTCACTTTCCATTTTTGAATTCGCACTCCTATTTCCAATTTCCCAAAATCCTTGATTAATTTCTCAAATGAAGTTTAACACATTCAACCCTTCTTTACGGCTTAGCGCATCTTCTACAACATTCTCCTTTTCGGGAGGATAACTGATAATACCGTCATAATCTTTGATCAATTCTAACCATCTTCTTCGCCATATACTCAATTCTTTCTACGTAATAATATACTTTAAGCTTTTGTGGTCTGTATAAATCTCACACTTTACACCATACGAATAATGCCTCCAAATCTTAAGGGCAAATATAATCGCTGCTAATTCTAGATCATGTGTAAGATATTTCTACTCGTGTGGCTTTAATTTCCTTGTCACAGATACTATCATTTTCCTGTGTTGCATCAATACACAACCCAGACCTTTATACGAAGGATCGATGTAGATCACAAACTTACCTTTTCGTCGGGTGAAACCTACACTGATGCGGTTACCAACCTTTTCTCTAACTTTTAAAAGCTTCCTTCGCACTTATCCATCCAAATGAACTTTTCATTCTTCCTTGTCAACTTAGTCAATGGGACAGCAATCTTAGAAAAATCTTGTACAAATTTCCTGTAATACCCTGCTAATCCAAGAGAGGTTATAACTTCTATAGGAGTCTTAGGCCTATCCCAATTCGTCACAGCTTCTATTTTGGCTGGGTCTACTTTTAATACCTTCACTATTAACTACATGTCTAAGAAATTGAACTTCCTTTAACCAAAACTCACGCTTCGAAACTTTGCATATAACTTCTCTTTCCTCAAAATCTCCAAAGAAATCCTCATATGTTTCATGTATTCTTCCTCCGTCTTGGAGTATATCAAGATATCGTCAATAAATAATATGACCACGAACTTATCCAAATATTCCTTGAATATTCTATTCCTGAGATCCATAAATGCAGCTGGCGTATTTGTCAATTCGAACGCCATTGCAAGAACTCATAGTGTCCATATCTTGTTCGAAACGTCATCTTGGGTATATCATCCGCTTAATCTTCAGCTGATGATTCCCAGATCTTAAGTCAATATTTGAGAAACAAGTAGCTCCTTCCCATTTATCAAAACAAGTCGTTGATTCGCGGTAGAGGATATTTATTCTTATTCCTCAACTCATTCAATTCGCGATATTTGATACACGGCCTCAGACTTGCATTTTTCTTATTTACAAATAGCACTGTGCACCCCTCAGAGATACACTCAGGCAAATAACTCCTTTATCCAGCAATTCCTGCAACTACGTCGCTAACTCTTTTATCTCGACAGGCGCCATTCGATAGGGAGCTTTCGATATTGATTCTGTTCCAGGAGCCAAATCAATCGTAAACTCGACCTCTCGATCTAGAGGTAGTCCAGGCAATTCATTTGGAAACACATCAGGAAAATCTTTAACTACTGGGATATCTTCAATCCTTAACTACTCTTTTTCTATATCCTTCATATATGCTAAATACGCTTCACACCCATGTCGTAACAGTCTCTTCATTTGGATAGCCATTAGAAACTTCTTCTTCTCTTGCTTCTTTCCTTTGAATATCACTTCAATACCATCCTTGGTCTCTAATTTCACTTTCTTACTTCTACATTCGATTTGCACATAGTGCTTTGAAAACCAATTCATCCATAATAGAACGTCGAATTCTCTTAACTTAAAAAGAATTAAGTCAGCGGAAAAGTGCCGACCTTCTATAATCCTATCAAAAATGGGACGGATTCTCTTGGCAGTAACTCTTTCTTGATTCGCTACTTCTCTAATTAAATTAGGTTCGAGAGGGTATGCAACACACTTTAATCTAGCAATAATACTTTCAGCAATAAAGGATCTAGTTGCTCCAAAATCCATTAACACTTTAACTTCTATTGAGTTTAGATCAAGCATACCTACCACCACATCCGTATTCTGCACAATATCTTTCATTGTCATGTTGAACATTCTTGCCCTTGGCTGAGCTGCTGGTGCTGCAGAGGGCGATGGTCCAGTAATCCTAAGCACATTCGCCTTCTGAACAGGCTCCTTACAGTTCCTTGCCATATGGCCCACCTTTCCATATTTAAAATAAATCAATTCCAGCTTCCCTGCTTCACTTGGGCATTCCGTCGAATAGTGACCTTCTTGATTGTACTTAAAACAAATCACGTCTTCTTGTCTCAGATTCAGAAACCTCATCTCCAACTGATCTTGCATATAATTTGGAAAATACTTCTCAAAAACATCTCCGTAAACTTCTCCCAGATTATAACTTTTCCTTCAAGCAGCGCCTTTTAATATTTCTTCCTATAACTTGCCTCAACCTTAAGGTAATAACTTGCGTACTACGCCTTTTCTCATCCTTAACTTCCACTAACTTGAACGCTTTTCCATTTCTCTCAACCACGTCTGAGCTTTAATCGGTTCTGGCAATCATACAAACTATGGGGGATGCACGGACTGAAATTGTTTGAAGTTTCTGACTTTAGGGGCTACATGTTTTGCAATAGTTGAACAAGTCGGTTCATCATAGGAGTATCTTGGTTTAGTTCTTGGTCTTGGGTTTGAGTTTTTTGATTGGTGGTTTGGTGATGTGATCATTCTTTACAATCCTGATAGAGCAATTATTTAGTAATACGGTAGCATGTCATATATAACAATAAAGATTCTTTTTGAAACCATTTGTGGGTTTTAAGCTTTACCCACTTGTACATGCAATCCTATTACTACATAATTCGCTCCTCAGTTATGATCCTCACATGGTACAAGATATGGTTTACAAGGTATTTAGAAACATGGTATGTAAAAGAGTTGATAAAGATTTCCAGGGTTTAAAAGGCGAAAGATTTATATAAGGCTTCAACAATGCATAATAAAGAAGTTTAGGTACAATAAGTTCGGGCATAAGGTACAATGATACATCAGGATAAAATAGAGGAAAAACTGGAAAACATCCCCCTTCCTACCCTCAACTTCTACCTAGCCTCTACTGACTACAACCATAGAAAACCAAACATAATATAACAACATCGACAACTACTGCTCCACCAAAGGTCCTATATGGTCATCATCATCTAATCATCCAAGATCTCCCTCAAGATAGACAACATCCAGCGGATGATCTTATGCACCTTCTGGGCCTCAAAATCTGCATCACTAGTAGATGGTCCCTCATCTAATCTTCTCCTAGCAATCTGCTCCACCATCTGAATCTGGACTCTCCAATCATCCTCCATAACTGAAGTCCTCTGCCTAGACTCTCGAGTTAACCTATCCACCAAAGCTCCCAACTCAGGAATACGGGAAACAAAATCTCGATCCTGGGCCAACTTGCCACCAACACTAACAGGAACAATCTTAGGCATCTCAGACTCTGGCTCAGGGGCTGAGCTCTCTGACTCTGGCCTCAAGGGTGATACCTGCATAGGAATCTCACTACTCTCAGATGGATCCTCCTCCTGATCTGAACTCATATACACAGGCTCCTCTGAAGAGGGTGGAATAGAGCCCACTGGGGTACCGGTCAAACTAATCTTTGAATCGGAATCAATACCACTATTGGGATTCTAAAAGAAAACACAAAACCGTAACCAAGAAACAGCGTTACGGTTAAATAAGACTTCCGACTAACTCACACCCTAACTCTAGTTGCTATTTTAACCTATTCACTTTTCTTCGACTATACCTAATAGTCTAACTCAACTCTATATGAGTTGAACACTCTATCAATATAGTTATATACCCAAAATACCCTTTTTATCCTAACTTATCTCAGGGACTAGATAACCTGGCTCTGATACCAACTTGTCACGCCCTCAATCTCGGGGTTAGAAATTAGGACCCACACACCATTAAACTAACAATAAATAAACATAAACCCCAATTAACTAATAACAGGATCTAAATAGGAATAGGTTTGAGACAAGATTACAACTACCAACCAGATAATATATATTACAACCCAAAATAATATTTAATTTATATAATCAATTCTGACTTGGAACCGACAAATAACCCATTGTATCCTTATAACTTTCTAACTAAAGCGCTTGCTCACACATCCTGTACTACCTGCTCTGGCATCTGGAAGCCTACGATACGGTATGGGCCACCAGGTACGCTCTTACGAGTAGTGTGCCTAAGTCTGGTCATCTTCTCGCTTAACTACCATAGTTAGAATAAAGCAAAATATATGAGCATAAAAAGCTCAGCAAATAACTATATGACAGTTCTATGATGCAATAATAACAATTATCCAAAATCTCTTTTAAGGCATTCTACTTTAAATCTCTAGGTGGCAGGTTTCTGTCTTTGGGCTATGAAAGGGTTATGAAGAAAGGTTTGGGCTTTCAGGAAATAAGGCACAAGATAGGGTGAAAGCCGACATTCATCACAAATTATTAACTAGATCTCAAAGGATCTTTCAAGTGGAAAACCAGAATCTATTCAAATATGGGAATCAATTATATGATTGATAACAATATCAGAAGGTAAATCAACAATATGAAATCTCAAATAAAAGCTCAAGTCTTTAATAAGTGAATGGAATTGGAAATCACACAGCGTTATGAGCAATGAGGGGTGGTCAGCCCACATCAAAGCTCCGAACCACATAACAAGTGATTCACAACTATTGAGGATCCTCAGCACACATTGGCCAAATAAAACCATCAGGCTCCCTGCTACTGGTTTCCAAAAGAACTAATTCAAATTTATGAGGGGTTTAGGGTTCACATGATATATTAAGGGACTATTGTAGGGTATTCAGATCAATGAAGAATTCAGGTTACTCAAGACATTTCGCAAGGGAATTCATAAAGGTTCTCTTAGGGTTTACGAGATCATAGGGTGATAAAGGAAATAGGCAATATAATCGGGTATGAATCAATCAAGTGGTTGTAAACGGTTGAACAGGATTCAAGAACAAGTTTTCACAAGAATCAATATTTGGGTTTCTCAAAAATCAATAACTGGTGTATCACAAGTATAAAAAAAGAATCACTACTTTATCATGGCATTAGCAATATCAATTCATAAGACCAGGCAGAGTTACTTGCCTTAAATCGTGTAATATATAAGTGATGATGTCAAAGATCACTGATGATAACAATACCATTATTGTCCCTGATCAAAGTATGAAGCAAGCCAAACGAACATCTGATCTAAGGAGGAGATTAATGAACTGTTATTTTTAGTAATCATCTAAGCTTGGGGTCAACCCTAAGTAAATTGTGTTGTTATCTTAATCTGTATTTTGTACTTGTGACACTTAAAGTCTGTAAAAATGTAAGGAGCGTACTAGAGTCTTTTTCCTGAAACAGTATCAAGCCTAAGGATTCTATCTGGAAGAAGATCAAGAAGATCATGCCTCGGAAGAATTTTGAAGAAGCTCGGAGTTGAATAAATCTGTTTGAAGAAAAATACTCTAAGTCAAGATCTCTACAAGTCACAGATTTAATGTTATAGAGAAGTCATTCGAGAGCTCCAGAATGGCTTATCAAGAAGTCAGGAAAGCTACTAGAGAACTCAGAAATATATCAACAAGCCAAATTCAAGACATGAAGGCTGGAGATATCGACAAGTCATTTCTTCACTAGAGAACTCAGAGTAATCGACAAGTCTACATTCATTAGAGAACTCTGAGTTATCGATAAGTCAAGTTCCACTAGAGAACTCTGAGTTATCCATAAGTCAAGTTCCACTAGAGAACTCAGAGATATCGATAAGTCAAAATTCACTAGAGAACTCAGAGATATCGACAAGTTAAAATTCACTAGAAGACTTTGAGATATCGACAAGTGAAATTTGACTAGAGAACTCTGAGATATTGACAAGTTAAGAAGCTACCAGAGAACTAAGAGTTATCGATAAGTCAAAGTGAAGATGTGAAGACTAGAGATCTCGACAAGCCCTAAAATTCTCTTATGGAGAACTGAAGACCTCTACAAGCCAAACTAAATATAGAGTACTAGAGATCTCGATAAGACAATATACTTATTGAGATGTCAAGTGTTCTATAGACCTAAACTGGAGATCTCAAGGAACAATCTCAAAGTACAAATTTGCAGATCAGTTCAATATCCAAGATAAACAATCAACAAACAATCCAAATAGCTTGATTGACAAGTCTACAAAAAGCAGCTTGAAGAATGTGCAAGATCAATGGTAAAGATTAAATGATAGAGAAAGATTAAAGTGAACATGGGATGCTAAAGATATGCTAAGCCAAAAATGGAAGATCTACTTTTCTATAAATAGAAATGACAAGTGACAGTTTAGAAAAGCTAATAGCATGTCATATTACACACCGTGTAAACCAGCAGACTGAGTTATAAAGTTAACACTGATCCTTAGTCAGTTGTAACAATTTAGATCAAATTTCTTGTAACACTCTCAAGGAGAAGCTAAGCTCTTTATCAACAAAGATCCTAGAAATTTTGTAGCAAATTAGTCTTAATTTTAATATAAAATTAAGTGAGTTTTGATGATCTGTGTTCCTTATTTTCTGCAAGCTTAAATTCTGCATGAACACATTTCACTACAAGAATTAATTTACTTTGTTCAACCATAAATATTCAAGAAAATCTCAAAAACAGTAAAACACATTCACCCCCCCCCCCCCCTCTGTATGTTATTCATTTCCTAACAAGTGGTATCAGAGCAAAATCTGAAAGTAAACAGATTCAAGATCTTGGAAGAATGAATACACAGAAAATCTGTAGCATCAAAATCCCTACCTTTGACAAAGCTAACTACACTATTTGGAAAAAGAAAATGATGTTGTTTATCAGGATAGCCAATCCACTCTACATTCAGATTCTCAAGGATGGACCTTTCATTCCTACGGTTATAATTGAGGAATCCACAGATGGAGACAGGATTATCCCATCTCTTTATGCTCCAAAAGATCCTGCTGAGTATACTGATCCTGAAAAAGAGAAAGTTTCCCTCGATAGCAGCTTACAATTAATTTTGATTGAGTCACTTGATAATGTAATGTACAACAATATTGTCAACTGTGAAACTGCCAAACAAATATGGGAAAATATTGAGATACTCTGTGAGGGAACTAAGGAAGCTAGATCAAATCAAAGAAGGATACTGATTTCACATTATGAGGGTTCCATGGCTAAGCCAAAGGAAAGCATTACTGATATGTTTGAAAGATTCAATAAGCTGATAAATGACTTGCAACTTCATGACAAATACTATGAAGCTGAAAACGTGAATCAAAAGTTCTTGCTTACTCTTCCTGATCATTTGGAACAGAAAATCTTAGCAATCAGGGAAGGGAGAGACTTGAGCAGAATAACACTGGAAGTTCTTCTCAAAACATAAGAACTAGAGATGATTCAAAGACAATCATTGAGATCTGGTCAATGATAGGTTGTGGATGGCTCAAGTGCTTTAATTGTAAATGAAAGTCAAACATCCAATGATAAACCAAGATCTCAAACTCCAATTGCCTCAACAAGTGAGCAAAGAACAAATGATTCAGAGGAATAAGTCATTCTGGAATTGGAAAAAGATGAGTTCTATACTCTTGAAGAACTGGATGAGCTAGACCAGTCAATGGCTTATTTGGATAGGAAATTCTCTAATATTAGAGTAAAGAAGCCAAGATACTTCAAGAATAAAGGACAATCTTTCAACAAAGACAACAACTGGAAGGAAAAATGGAAGTACAATTATGATAGCAAGAATGGCTACAAAAATGGATCTGTTGACAGATCTAAGATAAGGTGCTTCAATTGTGATGAACTAGGCCACTTTGCTGTAGAATGCAGGAAACCCAAGAAGGCAACGAAAGATAAAGCTTACCTTGAACTTGAAGCAAAGTGTGCAGCTCTTCTGAAGAAACATCAAAATAAAGCTTATATTGCAGAAAGTAAAAGTTAGGATGACTCTGAAAATGATGAAGATGGAGAACTTGGAAACTATGCACTCATGGCCTTGGAGCAAGGAGAATCATCCTCATCTAAATCATAGGTATCAACTCTTACCACCACTGATTTAAATGTGAATCAATATAAGGAAACTGTTGAGAAGACGAGCACAGAAATGTTTCACATCCACACAAGCATGGTTGTTGCTAGTGAAGAATTAGCAGATTAACAAAGTTGAATGAGAAGCTTGAAAATGAAAAATAAGGAACTAAATTGTTGATAGTGGAGCTTGAAGCCCTGAAACAAGAAAATAGTTATCTAAAGAACAAGCTCAAGTGTGCAAATGAGATTGAGGCTGTTCTAAGGGAAAAATTGGAGAAAAATGAAGTAAAGTTGAAGTCCTTCAAGAATGTATCTGAATTAGTTGGTCAGTACCATGAGAAAACAAACCATGTGCAAACATTGCTATTGGTCTTGATTATGATGCCTTAACAGCAAAAAGAAAAACATAAGGGACAAAGGAAAAGCAACAGAGAATGAAAATGTTCCAGCAATGCTGAAAAAAGTTGGGTCACCTGTGTTCAAGGCTTGTGAAGTAAACTTCAGTGAAGAAAGATTGATCATCAAGCAAGAAATTACAGATGAGGATAATGAAAAGAAAAAAGCAAATTCAGCTCAATCCTCCATGACTGAAGAAAATCTCATGGAGAATCAAAGCACCAAGACTTCTGTCAAAGAAATAAAGATTGAAGATGCAAGAAAGAAGAAGAAAAATAGAAATGGGAGAATAGGGATAAACAAAAGCAATAATCTGGCTTATGTTGCAGATGCTCCTGGAAGGAAGTGTGAAAAATATGGCTCTGCAAATCATTTAACTCACCTTTATAAAAAGGTTGTTATTAAGCCAACTGAAGGAGCTTGCAAATACAATGAAGCAGATTTAAATGATCCCTACTCATTCTGTGATAAGTTTGACTGCATCCCTTGTAACTTAAAAGTGATGAAGAGTTTCCACAAACTGAGAGTAGACCTTAAAGAAACAAAAAATTGAGTCTACATCAGAAAGGGAAAATGCACAACAATCATTGAACTCTATTTTATCTGAAACAACTCACTCTACTTCTGCTAAATCAGTTAACAAGAAGAAAGTACCCAACACTGCTTGGGTCAATAAACATACCTGAATCTCATTGTGTGTAGGGCAAAGTGAAGAAAGTCATATGGATCATTGACATTGGATGTTCCGGACATATGACAGGTGATAAGGCCCTACTATCACAGTTTGAGGAGAAAGTTGGCACACTGGTGACCTTTGGAGACAACAATAAAGGATTCACAATGGGATATGGCAAGATTGTTTCTGAAAATGTTGTCATTGATGATGTAGAACTAGTAGTTGGTCTTGAAGTGAATCTTCTCAGTGTTAGCCAATTTACAGATAAAGGCTTTGAAGTTTTATTCAACAAAGAAAAATGCACTTTTATCAGCAAGAAAACTGGTGAAGTTGCTCTAAAAGGAGCAAGGAAATGAAGCTTGTTTGTTGCAGACTTGCTCAACAAATAAAGATGGTATTTGCTGCTTCTACATCAAGGCATCTGAAGAACAAAGCAAATTATGGCATAAGAAGCTGTCTCACTTGAATTTTAAGGCAATTAACAACTTAGTTAAAAAGGAGTTAGTAAGAGACATGCCCAAACTGGAATTTGCTCAAGTTGAAGTTTGTGAAGCTTGTCAGAAAGGAAAGATGAAAAGATCTAGTCACAAGTCAAAACTGTGAATTCTATAAGTGCACCCTTGCAACTTATTCACATGGACTTATTTGGGCCAGTGAATGTCTTATCGATTTCAAGGAATAAATATGCACTTGTGATGGTGGATGATTTCTCAAGATACACTTGGGTAGAGTTCATGTACTCTAAAGATGAAACTCCACACATCATAATTGAGCACATCAAGAAGATAAAAAAATAGGCTGAAGATTATAATTGTGTGAAAAGATTGAGAAGTGACAATGGAACAAAATTCAGAAATGCTATACTAAGTGAATTCTGCAAAGGCAAAGACATTGTTCAAGTATTCTCAGCTGCCAGAACACCTCAACAAAATGGATTAGTTGAGACAAAGAACAGAATATTGGTTGAAGCTGTCAGGACAATGCTGCAAGATGCCAAGTTGCCTACAAGTTTTTGGGAAGAGGCTGTTAACACTGCATGTTATACTCAGAACAAATATCTCATTAACAAGGCACATGGCAAGTCACCCTACTCAATCATGTCTAAGATAAAGCCTACTATTAAGCATCTTTATGTGTTTGGAAGCAAATGTTACATTTTGAAAGACAACTCTGAATATGTGGGAAAATTTGAATCAAAGGTTTTTGAAGCAATTTTTATGGGATATTCACTGGAAACAACAGCCTACAAAGTTTATGTAATTGATCAAAAGAAGATTATGGAGAGCACAAATGTGACCTTTGATGATGACAAGTGTCCAGGCATGCAATGCCTTGATGATAATGAAGTTGAAACCCTTGCATTTGAAAACCTCAACATTGATAGTGATTCTGATGGAGAAGATGAATTTAATGCACAATAGATGATGAATGAAGAGACTACTGAACAGGAAAATCATGGGAATGGAAGCTCATCTCAAACACCTGAATTTGATAACACAAACTCAGGGGGAGAAAGAGAAGAAGGATTTACCAGTTATACCAATTATGAAGAAAATGATGAAGGCACAAGTCAACAAACTCACACAAGGAAGTGGGATAGAAGTCACTCTAGAGAAGCAATTATTGGTGATCCTACTGCTGGTGTGAGAATTAGAAGTGCAACTACTAATGAGTGCCTACATGCATGTTTTCTGTCTCAAGTAGAACCTAAGAAAATTGATGAAGCTCTACTGGATCCTGACTGGATATCTGCCAAGGAGGAAGAGCTGAATCAGTTTGAAAGAAGCAAAGTCTGGAAGTTAGTTCCTGCACCAAAATATAGAAGCATTATTGGAACAAAATGGGTGTTAAAGAATAAAATGGTTGAAAATGGTATAGTTATCAGAAATAAAGCAAGGTTGGTTTCAAAAGGCTACTCACAAGAATAAGGAATTGAATATGATGAAACTTTTGCTCCAGTTGCAAGACTTGAAGCTATAAGAATTTTCCTAGCATTTGCTGCACATTCAAACTTTAAAGCGTATCAAATGGATGTTAAAAGTGCCTTTCTGAATGGTGAGCTAGAAGAATAAGTTTATGTGTAACAACCTCTTGGATTTGAGGATCCAAAATTTCCAAATTTTGTGTACAAGTTACTCAAGGCTCTATATGGACTGAAACAGGCACCTAGAGCTTGATATGACACACTATCAGATTTCCTACTAAAGCATGGTTTTTCTAGAGGAACCATAGACAAGAATCTCTTCTACAAGAAACATGGTCAAGATATGATCCTAGTTTAGATTTATGTGGATGATATCATCTTTGGTTCTAATAATGAGAAGCTTTGCCAAAGATTCTCCAAGCTTATGCAAAGTGAATATGAAATGAGTATGATGGGGGAACTGAGTTACTTCCTTGGACTTCAAGTCAGTCAAAGAAGTGATGGTATCTTCATCAGCCAAACTAAATATGTCAAGGACCTGTTGAAAAAGTTTGGAATGGTTGATTGTTCATCTGCATCTACACCTATGTCTACTACAACAAAGTTGGATGAAGATAAAAAGGGCAAGAGCGTAGATATCTCAAGCTATAGAGGGATGATTGGATCATTCCTTTATTTAACAGCAAGTAGACCAGACATCATGTTTACAACATGTCTATGTGCAAGATTTCAAGCCAATCCAAAAGAATCACATTTGATGGTTGTAAAGAGGATTTTCAGATATTTGATGGGGACTCCAAACTTGGGATTATGGTATCCTAAGGGAACTGGTTTTGAAGCTGTTAGTTACACAGATGCAGATTTTGCTAGATGCAGGGTTGACAGAAAGAGTACCAGTGGAAGCTGTCAATTTCTCGGACAAAGACTTGTATCCTGGTATAGCAAGAAACAATAATCTTTATCAACTTCTATAGCTGAAGCTGAATATATAGCTGCAGGAAGTTGTTGTGCTCAAGTGTTTTGGATTAGAAATCAGCTAATGGATTATGGCCTAGTGTTACACAAAATTCCTATTAAGTGTGACAATACTAGTGCTATATCTATAGTAGCTAATCTAGTTGATCATTCTAGGACAAAGTACATTGATGTAAGGTACCATTTTATTAGAGAACATGCTACAAATGGTACCATTGAGCTCATTTTTGTACCAACAGAAAAACAATTAGCTGACATTTTTACTAAACATTTGGATGACGCAACTTTCACTAGACTTGTAGGTGAAATTGGAATGCTTAATTTTTCATCCTAAGAGCATCTCCAATAGGGGTTGCCAAGGAGGTTGCCAAGCTTATGTGGCATGGCACCCTTGGTTGCCTACCTATTGGAGTTGGGAGGTTGCCACAAGGTTGCCTACCAAGGTTGCCAAAACTTGGCAACCCCTTGGCAACTTCCTAAATTAGCAAAAAGTCATAAAAAACATCTAAAATGTATATTACTCAACCCACTTTTATATTGAACTAAATATAAAATTAATATAGAGGGACCACATGGGCAACCTTTAAAGTTGCTTAACTATTGGAGCAAAATTTTAATAAATGTTGCCAAGAGTGACATGGATGTGAGAGACAATTAAAAAATAATATATTTAATGATTTTTCATGGTTTGGAAACTTTGTTAGCAACCTCTATTGGAGATGCTCTAAGGCAAGAACTCAGCTAATATTTTGCAGCAGATTAATCTCCAGTAAATCAAAATTAATTTAAATAAACTGGAAATTAACTGAAATATGAATTATAAATATTTCATAAATCTCTGCATATTTGTTTTTCAAATTTAAATTCAACTTGAAATTTTTCAAATTCTAAGTAAACTGCTCAGTTGTTAATTTACATTCTTAATATGTAAAATTAACACAAGGCAGAATTACAAAAACTAAAAGTATATAGAGAACTGAGTTCTCGAAAATAAAAATTGACTTCTCGACAAGTCATTTTAGGACTTCTCGAGTGATTCCTCGATAACTCAATTTACTAACTTCTCGATAGGCTTAAAAATGACTTATCGATAAGTCCTTGTAGAGTTCTCTAGTAGTGTTTATCCACAGAGTTCTCTACAAGTACAATTTTTGACTTATCAATAACTCAGTACTGAGATAATTTAAATTAATAAATTATTTTGGTAAAATACTTTTGGAAAATTTATTCTAATTTTATTTTGAATTTATTCAAATAAAAGTTAGAATTAGTTCAGTCCACTTTTTTGGACAAACTGGGTATTTATTTGACATCTCGATAAGTCAATTTTAAGTTCTCTAAAAGAGTAATTTAAAATGACTTCTCGATATGTACATCATTTCTTAAAATGACTTATTGATAGACAAACTCCAAATGTCTATTTTTGAGTTCTCGACAAGTCATTTACTTTTACTATAAATACCCAAACTTCTCGATACATATTTTAACTTGGAATTTCTCAAAATTCTAAGCAAACTGAATATTTATTAATTCATATCCTAAATATATGAAGTTAATAAATAACATATCAAAAGAAGCAAAAAGTATGAAAAACTGAAATAATTTAAGTCATAAATTTTGTTCAGCAAAATACTTTTGACATACTTTTTCTATAATTACTCAGACTTATTGACATATTTTGTAATATCCCGGATTTTCAGCTATTATTATTATTATTTCTTGAATATGTTTATATGATTTTCTGATTTAGAAGGAATAAAATTGTGGATATTTTATTACTGTTTGGTGTGTTCGTGTTATTAATAATGTGTTATTTGTTAAGTGTGGTATCGATTTCTATGATTATTGTGAAAGTATTTAATTACTTTTGCAATTTAAAATTTTATCTGAAAGCCGATTGTTTAAATCAATATCGGTAAAACTGAGTGCATTTTCTAACCTTGGGGATTGAGTGAGTATTTTACTCGCCTTAATATTTTATTTTGTCAGAAATATTATTTGGTATTTTTAACTGTATTCACCCGGGCGTAGGGTGAGGTTTAAAAATATTAAAAATAATATTTTACGACTATTTTGGTACGTGTTAAATGAATTATTATATGTTTAATATTATTTAAAATGTGTTTTCCCGTGATTTAATATGCGGTGAATTTGCATGTGGTCTTGTAAGGACTGAGGTATTTTTCGGATACTCTTTACGTGTTAAAAATATTATTGTATGAAATTACCGGCAATCTGGACGCGTGTTAAAGTGCGTTTTTATCGAAGTACTTATTTTATCTAGTTTTGCAGGCGTTTGCATATATTATATGTATTTTCAGGATTTATTATTAATTTAGAAAGTATTTCGGCTTCATAAAAATTATTGTACCGGGCCCCTATTGGGACGTTAAACCCCACAAAATTTGAATTTCTATTTTTGTAAAATTGTGGGACTTTCAAATATTTTATATTTTCACATTTTTTAAATATTAATATTTTTTGAGAAATTTTGATATAAATTTTATATTTATTGAATTAAATATTATTTTCCGTTAATTATTAATTTTGGGGACTAACTATTCGTATTAAACGAAATAATTAGGTGCCAAATAATAATAAAAAAAAAATTAAGTTTTTGTAAATATTTAATTTTATTATTTAAAATAAAATTAAATATTTACAAAAGAAAAGAAAAGAAAAACAAAATCAAAAAAAATTATATAAAAAAAACAAAACGTGGCAGGCGGCCACCACCCCCACCTGCCACCCCCTGTGCTTAATAAACAACCCCCGCCCTTAATCACTTTTTCCCCTATTCAACCGCCGCCCCCCTCCCCACTCTCTGTCTCTCCTCTCCCTCCCACTTTAGTTTTTAAATTTCAAAAATTTATATCTTTTCAACCGTCTGTCCAAATTTCGATTATTATATATATAAATGATCAGTGTTTCGATATCTACGCATATGTATATATATTGCAAAAATTTGAGGAGATAATTTGCGCTGTATATTTCCGTTATAATTTATTTTCGGGGCATAGAAGAAGGAATTTGACGGTGTTGATTACTCTACATGGCTTCTCAGCGCGTATATGTCTATAACTATTAATTTCGGATTTTTCTGGAGATATTTTCCGGACATCAGATATTCACTTCGGGGTGATCAGAATTTATTTTGGGTAACGATTTCGAAATTTCGCCTTCGTATTTATGTATATTATAGCATGCTTGTATTTATATATTAATTTCATAATTTTTAGAATTTGTTGTAGAAGTCGCTTTTTGCCGTATGTTTTGTTTCTGGTGTATTTATACGTGCAAATATAAATTATTCTTTGTTTTAAATTTATATATTTTATTAGAGAAAAAATGGATTGTATTGTTTGGGATTGATATTGAGGGGTTCTGACCCTGGGAAAAGTCCATTTTATAAAGACGTTATTTCGAATTTTTTGTGAAATATCTATTTTAATTTCAAATCATTATCTTTAATTATTTCAAAAAATCATAATTTGATTTAATTATTTATAATTTATTTTGATTAATTATTTATTCATTTAATTAATTGATTAATTCATTTAATCAATTAATTTTATTTATAAATAATTGAATGAAGTGTAATTATTTATAATTAAGCCAAATAATATTCTAAAATTATTTTGAGCTTTTTAAATTATTTAAAAGTATTGAATATTCAATTAATATTATTACTAATTGAATTAATCTTATTTTATTCATAATAAATAGACCGTTCATCCGTTTAATACGAAACGAACGTGTCTAGACTCAGAAAAATATTATGCTTCCATTAAAAAAACTTTCGAGATAGAAATCATTTTGGTTTCGAAAGATCGCTTGTTTTGCAAGTTAGTTCTGAGTTGCATATTCATCAAAAAGTCGTATTTCGACTCGATTTCAGTTTTAAACATACTGAGTCAAATATTTTGATGGATTGAGCCATGTCTTATTGAATTATGTGATACATGAATTATTTGTTTACTGCAAGTCAAGGCAGATTTTCTTATGTGTTTATTGCAAGTCAAGGCAGATTTTCTTATGTGTTTACAGCAAGTCAAGGCTGATTCTTACTATGTTAGGTCACACACACACTGTAGAGGGGGGTGAATACAGTGTATAGTACACTCAAATCGAACTTTAAGAACTTAAGTAACAGAAAATAAACTTTATTGAAACAATAAACTCTGTTACAGTATGGAACTGTTACCTCTCAGTGATGAACAAATATCACGAGAGCTGCTAAGGTTACAATGAATAATCTTCTCTAATAATGATAACACTTTTAGTGTAAACCCTATGTCTGTGTTTATATACTACACAGTTACAAGATAATCGCTAATTGATATGGAATATAATTCTGCTTCCTAAAATATATCAATCAGATATCTTTTCTTCCAAGTATTCCATTCTTTACGGAATTCCTTCTTCATACATATCTCTTCTTATGTTTATCTTGATCTTCTTTCCTTTAATCAGCTACTATCCTTATCTGATTGTCCTTCAGCACTTAAGTTCTGATATCTATCTTCTGATGATTATCTCCTGATAACATAAGTACTGATATCCTTAAGTCCTGACTTCCAGTATAAGTACTGATCAACAGTTAAGTACTGATTTATCCTATTCAAATAAGATCTGAAAACTAAACATAAAACATATTAGCCATGACATTATCAAATATATCTAACAATCTCCCCCAACTTGTAAATTAACATAATATACAAGTTTAACAGATATTTGATGATGTCAAAAACATTAAGTACAAATGCATGAGAATTAGACTAGATAACTACAACTTACAGTCCTTAAAGCTTTTACCAATTTCAACTTCTGATAACAACTTCAGTCTGTATAAATATCAGTATTTAAGCAGTTGTAGATCTTCGACTTGGCTTCATCATTTTCTGATCTCTCTGATATCAGGAGTTGTTCTGAGATAGTTCTTCAACAAACATTTCTCAGCATATCTTAGTTCATCAATCATTCTCCTTTTGACATCTTTAAGCTCTGCAGTATCTTCTTCAGTTTGAAAGATTGCAGCTCTGAGATCATTGATCTTTGCTTTTCGCAACTCCTGATCTAGTCTTATGACATAAGCTTTGTCAGACTCCAGATTGAATTGAAGTCCCTTAATGCCAAGATATGTTCTGATCTGTGCAGTATTAGACTTCATATCAACAATATCACCATTGTGATCTCTGTACTTTGGAACATATATGCTGTCAGACTTAACAGAATAAAGCCTTTTCTTTCTCTGAATCTGTTCTTTTAAGTAGTTTGCAGCAGTCTCTGTTATTCTGTCATCCACTTGAAGTAAGAAAAGTACATGCTCCAATTCTTCAAAATACTTCAATGGAATGGCATTTTGTCTTATATGATAAACCCTACCATCTGTCATGAAATACAACATGATGTATTCTTTCAAGTAGGTATGGTAAACCATCTGTACAGATTCCAGTTGATTCAATCTCTCAGGAGTTGCTCCAATACCTGGTTCACTCAAGGAAGTTGGATCATTGGTAGTGTTGTGTACTCTTCTTTCATCAGCACTTCCCAATCCAGTTTTATCTCTAGCTTCCTTTCCAGTAACTACTCTTGCTTCAAAACCACTTGCAATAGTCTTCAAAGATTGAGTCTGTTTTGCTTTAGTGAATCCTGGTAGGAGTGTCTTTGATCTATTTTCTGATATCAAGTTAACCTGAGCTCTGTCAGAGGTTACTTGCTTCTTCTGAATATCAGAACTTACAATTTCTTGACTCTGAACAACTTGAGCCATGTCAGAGGTTGTTTTAAGAACTTTTCTTGAAGTCAGAGCAAGATCATCCTTTTCATCAGTAATTTCTTCTTCATCAGGAGGTACATAAACCTTGATGGGTTCACCAACCTTTTCTTTACCCTTGGATCTTGGATCTATCTGTGGTTGTGATCTATCCAACGTTGCTTCAGTATGTGTCCTTTCTTTGATCACAATGCCTTTGAGTTTTGGAAGTGAATTTTTACCAGAAGCTTCATATTTAGATGTGACTTTCTCTGATTTAAGTCTAGCTTCTTCTTCCTTTAAACTTTCCAAGTCCATTCCTGGATTTTCTTTAAGAAATAACTGTCTTGACATTTCCTCATCAAGATCTAGAAGTTCATCAGAACTTATCCTTTTACCAGCAGCAGAACTTATTCTTTTCCCAGTATCAGAACTTGTCCTGTGACTAGCTTGTCTTGATGTAAACCTTCTACCTTGACTATGACCGCTACCCATTCCAGAGTATCCTTGATCATCATTTCCATCATCATTTCCTTGCAGTGTCTTGTTAGTGTTGCATTTGGACTTTATTACCTTCTCCCCCTTTTTGGCATCAACAGGTAGTAAAAGAGAGATAAGTAATTCCACTGAGGATTGGATTTCAGTAAGTTGCGATTGCTGAGAAGCTTGATTTGTCAGAATGTCATCAATCTGAGCTTATTGTTTCTCTTGAGTTTTCTCAATATAAGCAATCCTGTCAATGGTAGGTTGAAAGAACTTTTTCTTATCAATTTTCCAAACTTGTTCTTGTTTGAGAAAGTTCTCCTGAATCTTGTGTAGCTCTGCATGAGTAGTTGAATGAAGACCTTGTAGATGTTTAATACTCAATGCAGTGACTCTAAGCTGGGTTTTTAAATCATCAGAATTTAACATTTCATCAGCTTTAGTCAAGTGCTCAGGAAGATGTATTACAGTTGGAACACATGAAACTGAGTTCCATTCCTTAGTCCACTCCTGACCTGCAGGAGTTTCACTCCAAGGTACTGGTGCAGCCCCGGTAACAAACTTCTTTACCAGTTCAGACTTAGGAAGAGTCTGTTGAGGAGTATGTTCTGAAGGACCTGCTTCATCAGCATCTACAGTTGGAGCAGCATCACCAGTATCTCCAGCATTTGCAGCATCAGAACTTAAAGAATCAGTATCTTCTGATAAGACAACAGTGTGAGTAGCAATGGAGGCTTCAACATCCTCTAATTACTGATCTGATACTAAGTTCTGATCAACAGCCATATCCTGATGCTCACCTAAAGTCTGATCATCAGCATCTTGATGTAGAGAAGGTGTTGTTGATAACTCTGGAGTTTGAACAGCATCAGTAACAGGTGTTGTGGAAGGATTATTTGTTGTTGGAGCTTCTAAGAGAAATACTTCAGACACAACCAAGTGTTGAACATCAATATCAGCACTTGTGCCTGGATCAACAAGAGACACAGCTGGTGAGTTAGCCTTGTCAGATACAGCTTCCTGAGATGGAGTTGATGGAGAAGAAGTGACTGGAGCAAATTCCTTGTCTTGTGAGATCAGAGATTCCTGATCCCCTTCCTTAGCTGCTTCCTCCTCATCATCTGAAACTGGCCTTTGTGCCCTCTATTTCTTGTACTTCCTTGTTGATGTGGATTCTTTGGGAGTTTCAGGAACTGTCATTCGTCTAAGCCTCCTCAAAAGTCTAGAACCCCCAATTTCAGAATCCTTCTGAGAAATCTCTTTCTCAGCTTCAGATACAACAGGTTCTCTAGAAGAAACCTGTTCCTCAGAATCAGATTCATCTCTCAATGCAATCCTCCTTCTCTTTTGAGATATTTGAGGAACATTCTTTGTCCTCTTTGGCTTGAAAGATGAAGGCTTCACAGTAGGTGCTGAAGATGAAGGTTGAGCAGTCTGTGAAGTGGAGAGATAGGATTTGAGATATGTTCTGAGGGTAGGTTGAGTAGAATGAGAGGTAGGTACTGAGGTTGATGGATTTTGGGTGTTTGGAGTTGGTTAGACATCAGAGTAAACAGATCTATAAGTATCAGGATCAATATTTATCAGGATCTGTTTTACAGACTTAGGAATCTGTAATGGTCTAACCACTTTTTTCTTAGTATCAACATTTACCAGGTCATGAAAGTATCGTTTTGCAACCTTAAAAGGTGGGGTTTGAGTGCTGACTAAATGAGGTTCATCAGTACAGTAAGTGTAAATAAGTTGACAGAATCAAGCAAAATAAACAACATCTCGATCCTCTGTCATCCTATCCCCAATAAAACCAATTATTCCAGTTGCAAAATCAAAATGAGTTTGATGAATAATAGCATACCCTATGTGCTGACTCAGAATTGGGATAGCAACAAAATTTGAACATTTGTTCCCAAAAGCTTTGGTGATGCAATCAAAGAAGAAACTCCATTCTCTTCTGATATTAGCCCGTTTCAACTGTCCAAGTTTCGTCAGACTCTTTTCATATCCCAATTCAGCCATTAACTCCCGAAGGGCTGAGTCCTCTGGAATTGAGAAAGTACAATCTTCTGGAAGATGTAAAGCCCTGCGTACTGTACCAGGAGTGACTACAAAGGATGAATCACCCACTTAGAAGATAATACTGGGAGTTCCACATTGACCACCATCATCAAAAAGTCCAGTCCTCCAAAACCTCAGAACTTGTTGGCTTGAAAAGAATTCAGGCTGTGTTAATGCATACCCAACCTCACTATGTGCAAGAAGATCTTGCACAAAGTGCAATTCAGATGGAGCTTCAGTGTGATCAAGAACTGCAGCATAGTTGTTGGGGACAAACTTAGCTCCATCAATGATTAAATCCTTTGGTGCCATGTAAAAAAAATGAGATTCAAGTATGCCTGTTAGGTGTTTGAGATAATGTCAGTATGAAAAACCAACGTGAGAAATAAAGAGAAAGAGAGTAAAAGTAAGGAGAGAGATAAAATATGAAGAAAATAAAAGATTAAAGAAATCTTCTCTCTGTTGTACTTATACTCTGAACAAAAATGTTACCGTTGGACACCTGTCAGACATGCAGTAATAACGGACAGTTACTGGGCTCGAGAAAACAAGAATCATTACTTACCCATTTTCCTAGTTTCAAGGAAAAACCGTTCCATTTATCAAGAGAAACAGTTTTAATTCAAAATTTAAACCGTTATCACTGATTGAATTATTTTTCACTGCAACATTGATATTCTGAAAATACATCACATGAAAATGACCAAGATAAATTAGATAAGTAAGTGCTGAAAATGAATTAGAACTTAATATAAAACAAAATTTATATGGTCATCAGAATATCAATCAGGATTTATCAACACAAGATAAAATAACTCAGAGACAAAATCTTGAAGTAAAAACAACTTTCATTAATATATCAAGACAATATATTTTATGAAATGGAAATTACATCAATACTTATACAAGATTTTCCCTAAGCTTCTAAACCTAACATCAACAGCCTTAGTCCTAGCTAAGAAGCCTGACAAAGCTGATGATGAAGAAAAACAGGAAGAAGACGAGATTAAGTCATCTTCTTCTTCATACTCTTGACAAACAGAGTGGCGAGTCTGATGATTCGCTCTTGCTGGCGGAGAGCTGCCAGTCTTTCCTCCTCCAATCGCTCCAAATGGCGATGGTAATCCATATAGAAGAACAGGAGGTGTGTCAGTACCTCCTGTGGGACAGAGTCCCATATCTCCTCAGGAATGGCTGTGACATGCCATTCATGCTGCCATTCGGCACAGCTTAGCTCCATATTGAAGTTTTGGTAGTTCAAAAACATGTTGTATCTGACCATTGTGTTTTTGAAAGAATAAGTATGAAGATAAGTGTGTGAGAAGAATTTGATGGAAAGACTGATGTGAAGTGGCTGCTTTTATAGGCAAGAGAATGCTAGGAGACACAAAGAAATTGAATGCTGACAGGTAGAATTAATTCTACCTCGTCTCCCTAGACTTTGAAAAAGAATAACATTCATTGGAAAGAGGAATCATGGTTTAAAACGCACAAGAAACAAGAAATAGTGGACTGTTCAAGGACGAATACCATTAATCCTAATCATAGTGACTATTAATCTTCCACTTCAACATATTCTAGTTCGAACTGAGACTGTTATCAAATTGTATTCACAGATAAGCCAAGTAAAGGATTAGATTGAGAAATCAGAACTTAGACCTATACCAGAACTTAACAGTCATCAGAACATAATTTCTTAACTCTAAAAAGGAATGCCCATCTTAGTAACTCCTCATACAAGTTCTGAGTTATAGACGTCAGAACTTAATCATCAGAACGTGTAACTAGAACTTGTCCTCAGAATTTGTGCAGTAATGACACAATGACTGTTTATCTAAAATAACATAGACCACCACAGAAATTTTCATCATTTAGATGGAGTGATTAGTGTGTGCATTAAGCTAAATAACAGACAAAGAGTAAAGTCTGATTCACTTCAGTATATCTTAGAAATAAGGCATAACTAAAATTTTGCTAAAGAGTTGTCATTGTCCTGAAACCTACTGATGAATGAGTTCATGCTTGAGTCCACCTCAACTGTTTTGTGCTAATTTTATGCATCTTTTGAAATTCTATTTTATAGTGGCTTCTCAGTGTAAGTGAGTCACGACTGTTTATCAGAATTTATGCTATTATCAGAGTATTTCTCCAGTAATCATAGAGTGTGAAAAGTCACCAAGAAAATATTTTGCTTTTCTAATGCATATCTACTTAATACCAGCAATGCACTTGGGTCGTCCCTTCCATATTTTTACTCTAGATCTCAAAGGAGTACCTAATTTTATTCTTTGATCTTTTTGCTTTTTCTTTTGATAAGTGAGGTTTATCAGCACTTAGTACATTCAGCAGTTTTACTAGTATTTTTTACTAGTATCAGAACTTAACAGATGAGTAGCATTATTCTAATTTGTGACTTAGTAATAAGATATACAAAGTAAACTTAACTAAGCTCAATTATCAGAATTTGCTAGTGTCATAGGGTTTCCACTGAAATAATTACTTCTTACATGGAATCATTTGTTTATTGAAGACTACTAGGTCAGTATCTAGCACAGTTATCCTCATAGGATTGAATAGGTACTTTACAGACATATCACTTATCAGAGTTTAGAAACATATATCAGACAACAGTCAGTACTTAAAGATATTTATCAATTAAGCACAGAATACACAATGAGATTAATTCTGTAACAACTGAGCATAAAGTCTGATAACACAAAACAAGACTAAGCAGATTTAGAGAAAGAACCTGAAACCATTCCAAGTTCATTTACCAATCTTGTAAAAGTAGCTTCACACAGTGGTTTTGTGAAGATATCTGGTAGTTGTTGATCTATGGGAACAAAATGCAATTCCACTGTACCTTCATCCACATGTTCCCTGATGAAGTGGTACCTGATGCTGATGTGCTTTGTCATTGAGTGTTGAACTAGATTACCTGTCATAGCACTAGCACTTTGATTATCACAGTAAATAGGGATTTTGAAATATGTTAACCCATAATCCAGTAGTTGATTCTTCATCCAAAGAATCTGTGCACAACAGCTTCCTGCAGCAATATACTCTGCTTCTGCAGTAGATGTGGAAATTGACTTTTGTTTCTTGCTGTACCAAGAAACCAATCTGCCTCCAAGAAATTGGCAGCTTCAACTTGTGCTTTTCCTGTCAATTTTGCAACCTGCAAAATCTGCATCTGAGTAACCTATTAGTTTAAAATCTGATTCTCTAGGATACCATAATCCCAGAGAAGCTGTTCCTTTAAGATACTTAAAGATTCTTTTTACAGCTGTTAAGTGAGGTTCTCTTGGATCTGCTTGAAATCTTGCACAAAGACAGGTCGCATACATGATATCAGGTCTACTAGCAGTTAGATAGAGTAGAGAGCCAACCATACCTCTATAGTCAATAATATCTACTGATTTACCGGTATCCTTATCCAGTTTTATTGCAGTGGCCATTGGAGTGGATGCACTTGAACAATCTTGCATTCCAAATTTCTTCAGCAAGTTTCTGGTGTACTTGGTTTGACAAATAAAAGTGCCTTCCTCATTCTGCTTGACTTGAAGGCCCAGAATATAGCTAAGTTCCCCCATCATACTCATCTGATATCTTGACTGCATTAGTTTGGCAAACTTCTTGCAAAGTTTGTCATTTGTAGATCCAAAAATGATATCATCAACATAAATCTGGACCAGAAGTAAGTCCTTTCCATGGTTGAGGTAGAACAGTGTTTTGTCTATTGTCCCTCTGTTGAATCCACTTTCCAGAAGAAACTGAGCTAAAGTCTCATACCATGTCTAGGAGCTTGCTTAAGTCCATAAAGTGCTTTATCAAGCCTGTAGACATAATCTGGATGTTTGGTATCTACAAAACCTGGAGGTTGTTCAACATATACCTCCTCCTCCAATTCTCCATTGAGAAAAGCACTTTTCACATCCATTTGAAAGACAGTAAACTTTTTGTGAGCAGCATAAGCCAAGAATATCCTTATGGCTTCTAACCTAGCAACTGGTGCAAATGTTTCATCATAATCAATTCCCTCCTGTTGAGAATATCCTTTTGCAACCAGCCTTGCCTTATTCCTTGTAATTATGCCATCACTGTCAGTTTTGTTTCTGAATACCCACTTTGTACCACCAAAAAATCTATTCTTTGGTCTTGGCACTAGGGTCCAGACTTTGTTTCTTTCAAATTCATTCAACTCTTCCTACATTGCTTGCACCCAATCAGCATCTTGAAGAGCTTCTTCCACTTTCTTTGGTTCAGTCTGAGAGAGAAAAGAATTGTAAAGACATTCATTTGAAGTACCTGTTCTAGTTCTGACACCTGCATCAGGATTTCCAATTATCAAATCAGGTGTATGTGATTTTGTCCACTTCCTTGCAGATGGAAGGTTTTCTCTAGAATTGGATGCTCCCCCATGATCCATGATATTTTCATTTTCATTTTCTGATGCTCCCCCTGAAACTATGCTCTCTGAGTTGGATTCTTCAGTATTTAGATTTTCAGCACTATCAGAACTTGGCTTATCAGAACTTGACGAATCAGAACTTGAAGAGCCAGATGCATGTTCTGATGTTTCTTGAGATGTGGTAGAATCTTGAGTATGCTCCCCCTGCACAGGTGCATCTTCCTTTGACGTAGTCTCCACAGTTTCAATAACATCAGAGTTTAATCCATCAGAGTTTACAGTATCAGGACTTAGACTGTCAGGATTTTCTGTATCAGAATTTGAGTCTTCATTTTCAAATCTCAGCTGATCATGGTCAATGAAATCTTCAAGACCAGTAATCTTTTTGTCATCAAAAGAGACATTGATAGATTCCATGACCACTTTTGTTCTCAAATTATAGACTCTGAAGGCTTTTGTGGAAAGTGGATATCCAACAAAGATTTCTTCATCAGCTTTTAGATCAAACTTTGATAGTTGTTCAGGATGAGTCTTGAGAACAAAACACTTGCATCCAAATACATGAAAATATTTCAGATTTGGCTTCTTTTTCTTCACCATCTCATATGGTGTTTTTCCATGCTTGTTAATGAGTGTTGCATTTTGAGTAAAACAAGCAGTCTGCATAGCTTCAGCCCAGAAATAGGTTGGAAGTTTTGCTTCTTCAAGCATTGTACGTGCAGCTTCAATGAGAGTTCTATTCTTCCTTTCAACAACTCCATTTTGCTGTGGAGTTCCAGGAGCAGAAAATTCCTGCTTAATTCCATGGTTTTTGCAGAACTTTTCCATTATCAAATTCTTGAACTCAGTGCCATTATCACTCCTTATGACTTTCACAGAATCTTTGACCATTTTATCCAGATGTTTGATATGATCAATCAAGGTTGATGCAGTTTCACTTTTTGTATGCAAGAAATACACCCATGTGTATCTGGTGAACTCATCCACTATGACCAACGCATACTTCTTCTTTGCAATAGACATGACATTTACTGGACCAAATAGATCAACATGTATTAGATGATAAGGCTCAAGAATTGATGATTCAGTCTTGCTCTTGAATGAAGATTTTCTTTGTTTGGCTTTATGACATGAATCACAAAGACCATCAGGAGCAAATACTGTGTTTGGCAATCCTCTCACAAGATCTTTCTTGACCAGTTCATTTATATTGTTGAAATTTAAATGAGAGAGTTTCTTATGCCAATTCCAGCTTTCTTCAATTGATGCTCTACTCATCAGACAAATTGCAGAACCATCAGTACTTGTTGAAAGCTTAGCTTCATAAATGTTACCACGCCTGTATCCTTTCAGAACAACTTTGCCTTTAGATTTACTCACAATTTCACAGTGTTCTTCAAAGAAATCAACATGATAACCTCTGTCACAGATTTGACTTATACTCAGTAGGTTGTGTTTAAGTCCTGAGACTAGAGCTACTTGTTTAATTATGACATTTCCAAGATTGATATTGCCATATCCCAATGTTTTTCCAATGTTGCCATCTCCATAAGAAACACTTGGGCCAGCTTTCTCCATAAAGTCTGATAGCAGGGCCTTATTTCCAGTCATATGTCCTGAACATCCACTGTCCAGAACTAGAATATTTTTCCTGTTGCCCTGCAATCACAAAGACCACTAATTATTAATTTTAAGGACCCAGACTTGCTTGGATCCTTTGGCCTTATTAAGTTTATTAACATTTGCAGCGGATTTAGCATCAGAGTTTATGTTAATAATTTTCTTATCAGAACTTACACTATTAGACTTTGAATCAGAATTTACACTAGAAGGAACAATGGAAACTTTCTTCAAAGAAGGTTTTATTTGATAATAATCATAGTACAAACTATGATATTCCTTACAAGTATAAATGGAATGCCATAAACTACCACAATGAAAACAAGGATTTTGTGGTTTGTATCTAACAGACTGACTCTTAACTCCTGATTTTGAAGGTAAGGAGTTAATATTCTTATTCTTCCTGCAAAAAGAAGCCAGATGGTTAGAACTTCCACAGTTATGACATGTTTTCCTAGGAGCATCAGGAACAGGTTTATAATCATTGCTTTTATTCACACATTCCTTTCCATTCCTATTTTTCCTAGGTGATTTTACCTTGTTTGCATTCTTGACATCTTTCAGCTTATGCTTAAGCTGCTTCTTTGTCATTAAGCCTATGTTCACTTCAGCTGTCTTTTCCTGTTTTAGTTTGTCAGAAGTTGATTCCTTTGTAACTTCTGATTTTTCATTTTCAGACTTTACAGTTACAAACTTAACAGGTTTTAACTTTGGCTTTTGCTTATCAACAGACTTAATTTCTTCAGTTCCTTTATCTTTCTTATCTTCTCCATAACCTAAGCCCTCTTTCCAGTTTCCACTACTTAGCAAATTTTGAGTTGTTTTGCCAGAGTTAGTCCAAGTCCTGATAATCTCTCTTTCCTTTTCTAACTCGGTTTTTAGAGATTCATTTAATTTTAGCACTTCATTCCTAACATAAAAAGCATCATCTCTATCCTTCTGAGTTTGATGGAACATGACTAACTCTTTTTCTAAGAAATCATTTCTTTTCTTAAATGCAAGATTTTCTGAAGTTAATCTTTCACATGTTAAAGTTTGATCTCTATAACTAACAAACATGGTTTTAAGATATCTTCTCAACTCATTAATATCATCAGTATGAAAAGCATAAGTAGTCTGAGGTACCTTTGTTTCAGCAGCTTCAGAACTGCTCTCAGCACTTTCTTTATCAGCATTTGCCATCAATACATAGTTTTCCTCACTTTCAGAGTCTGAGGTGTCTGTCCAGCTTTTCTGCTTTGTGACAAGAGCCTTGCCTTTGTCACCCTTTACCTTCTTGCAGTCAGGAGATATGTGGCCTTTCTCACCACAGTTATAGCATTTAACATTGGTGTAATCTCCTCTGTCAGACTTTCCTCCTCTGCCTTCAGATCTTCTGAAATTCTTTTTATCAGAACTTATGCCTTTCCTGGAAAACTTCTTTCCCTTCCTGAACTTCCTGTATGCAATCTTTGTGATTCCTTTCACCATAAGAGCACACAGCTTCATCATCTCCTCATCAGCATCAGTCTCAGGCAAGCTTTCAGAATCTGAGTCATCATCACTCTCAGAACTTGATGACTCAGTATCAGACTTTATGAAAAGAGCTTTACCCTTGTCTTTCTTTGAGGAAGCTGCTTTGGGGAATTCTTCTTCAGCCTTAAGAGCAACTGTCCTTGACTTTCCTCCTTTCCTCTTGCTTCTTTGTTCCATCTCCAGCTCATGAGTCTTGAGCATTCCATAGATTTCGTCAAGAGTTGTTTCATCAAGATTGTAGTTGTCTCTTATTGTCGTTGCCTTCAAATCCCAGCATTCAGGAAGAGCTAACAGGAACTTAAGGTTTGAATCTTCAAGATAATACTCTTTATCAACCAATGACAAATCATTCAAAAGTTTGACAAATCTATCATATAAATCATTCAATGACTCATTAGTCTTTGAGTCAAAGTGTTCATACTCTTGAGTGAGTATTGTCTTCCTGTTCTTCTTAATTGTGTCAGTTCCCTGACACCTTGTTTCCAGAGCATCCCATATCTCCTTAGCAGTCTTGCAGTTGATTACCCTGTTTGACATTACATTATCAATGGCACTATGCAGTAAGTGTCGTACCTTAGCATCCTTAGCAATTGATGCTATGTCTTCAGCAGTATAATCACTCTTCTCTTTTGGTACGGTCTTTGCTGCTTCACCTGCAACTGCAACAGCAAGCTTGGTTGGTTTGTGAGGGCCTTCCTTGATTCTTTCAAGGTATTCTGGATCTGTTGCTTCCAGGAACATGGTCATCCTTACCTTCCATATGGGATATTCAGATGGTCTCAGTATGGGAACTCTGATGGTCTCATACCGACTCTGAATTTGTGTCTTTGGTGATTCCTCAGTTTTGGTAGGCTTAGTTGGAGTTTCTGTGTCTGACATGATTGTGTTTGGATCTTTAACTGTATGTATGTTAACAGATAGGCTTTGATACCAATTGTTAGGTCACACACACACTGTAGAGGGGGGTGAATACAGTGTATAGTACACTCAAATCGAACTTTAAGAACTTAAGTAACAGAAAACAAACTTTATTGAAACAATAAACTCTGTTACAGTATGGAACTGTTACCTCTCAGTGATGAACAAATATCACGAGAGCTGCTAGGGTTACAATGAATAATCTTCTCTAATAATGATAACACTTTTAGTGTAAACCCTATGTCTGTGTTTATATACTACACAGTTACAAGATAATCGCTAATTGATATGGAATATAATTCTGCTTCCTAAAATATATCAATCAGATATCTTTTCTTCCAAGTATTCCATTCTTTACGGAATTCCTTCTTCATGCATATCTCTTCTTATGTTTATCTTGATCTTCTTTCCTTTAATCAGCCACTGTCCTTATCTGATTGTCCTTCAGCACTTAAGTTCTGATATCTATCTTCTGATGATTATCTCCTAATAACATAAGTACTGATATCCTTAAGTCCTGACTTCCAATATAAGTACTGATCAACAGTTAAGTACTGATTTATCCTGTTCAAATAAGATCTGAAAACTAAACATAAAACATATTAGCCATGACATTATCAAATATATCTAACATACTATATATTTAATTGTTGATTGAGATTGAAAATAGGTGGATAGTCCAATAAATAGAGGAAATGCTGCCGAATTTTCGGTAGATTTCCTATCTATTTATTGGATATGAATGAGTTTGTTATATAGATATATTTTCAGTTACATATCATTGAAACATGTCTACGTGCATATATGGGTCAAGAGTCTTGTGTCCGGCTGTTTTCTTTATATGTGGGTTATCGTTTGGGTAGACGATAGAGTTTTGACGCGCAGTTCGTCGAGTAATTATCATGTAGACGATTAAGATTATATCTTTTAATTATAGATGCGAATCATTCAAGACGAGACTTTGAGATCCAGAGTAAAGTTGAATAGTAATGCATATCAGGAATCTAGCAATCGCTGGAGCAACATATCAGTGAATTGTCGAAATAGGAAGATGGTGATGTCATGAGAAGTCATGATGAGATATTTTGTGTTACTGCGAGTGTGCTTAACTGCTAAAAACCAAAGGCAAGTTTTCTTGTACTATTCTAATTCTAGAATAGTTAAATGTTTTAGACATCAAAATGATTGATTTTGATTATGCAAGTTTTTATACCCTATTCAACTTCCAGAATAGTTATATGTTTATAGATATGGATTAAACTGTTTATAAAGCTTTTGGAAGATATTGCATGCATATAATCATTGGCATTATTGAAATCGTGTTATTCTAACAGTTGTTCTGCTAGAATATAATTCATTTCCAGATAGATAGTGAATAACTATGCTATCTCATTTCACTCTATACAGTGGAACTTGATATTGATATTTAGCGAATAACTAATCATTCTAGTTATTTCGCCATCAGTTGTTGAGATTACTCCGGACCATGAGAAATGGGGAGTAGATTATGATAGGATATCGATTGATTCGATTCCTATATGAAGAAAAATTATTTTGATTGGAAGATGCGTAAGTGGCCCGGGCGGACGGTCCAGCATTTAGGGCGTTGTGCTAACTGAAATATGTTAATACAATTTTGTCCTTTGGCCACAGTGTGCCTTTTTATTAAAGTATATATCAGTTATGGCCGATATGTAGCTTTTGTGGAGTACTTATTTTGGGATCTAAATTCTACGAATTATGATCCTGCTCTATCACAGTGGCTGATCAGCGTGTGATATTGCTTCCGCCGGAATTATTGTGATGCCCAATCTAAAACTTATTATTTACTGTTCTACAAGCTTACTGTTAGCTTCATTTGTGATTCAGATATTATTGATTATCTGTTGTTCTTTCTTTATCAGCATAAAACTGTTGCTGATAATCATGCATAATGATTTATCAAGTGTTTCTATTTTGGATAAATATGAGATTCAGTTTTAAATCAGTTTTTAATTGAGGTTGATGTTTACTTTGCTGTCAATATCAAAAGTGGTATTAATATAGATGATTGATGTTGACTTCAGTATGGGATGTTGTGAGCATCTAAGTTCGTATTGATATCTAATTTGATATGACATCAAAATAAGTATTAATATCAAGTGTGCGGTTTTGAATAAAGTTTATGATTCAGTCCATAGTCATTATTTCATGTTGTTGTTTACGATATTCTGTAAACATTGTGTTACGAGTTTTATTCTCGCTGAGATTCAAAATATTGCTGAAGCATTTTCGCTCAAAAACATAAAAAGAGTTTTGAATATATTTAAGGAATCAATTCTGGGATTCCTTAACAGATTTTCTAAGTCAGCAATTATGATTTTAAGTATTTTTGCTCCCGTGTAGATGTCAGTTTTATATCAAAAGACCATATATATATGCTATAACGAACTTGCTGAGCATTTCTTTCGCTCATACTTGCCTGTTTTTAAATATAACTTTCCAGTGAGGATTAGATTGCGCTATTTAGACGCGTAATTGGAGAAAGCAAAGAAGAAGTTTTTGGAAGGTGGTTGGTCCAGGGTTTGCGGACTAGTGTAAGTTTTATTGTGTAAAGTTGTTTGTTTATATATTAGTTATGTTATCTTATATTTGAGCCTAGTATACTTCTTTTCGAAGTTATACTAGCGGGTTAAGTTTTGAGTTTGCAAATTTATTGAAAAGAGTTTTAAAAGAAAGTGAAAAATTTATTATGGAATTTGGATATCTTGTTTCTGGAACTGTAACCTTAAAAGATCTTGGATTAGTTTGGGGTCATAGATGCTAAATATCTTCCGCTGGCATTTGCATTTTGATTAAACAAGTTAATTTGGATTGAGGTTTCATCGTGACGACCAAATCTTCTGACACCGGATTCGGGGGCGTCACACATTTACGTGCTTATGTGCAATTTTTTTTTAAATGTGGAACATGTTAGTCTAATGTAAGTAGACTAGTACATTATATGTAATGTTTTGAGAATACTGATATTAGTTAAATTTATTTGACTATATGCTAATTATGTGTTTTGAATTTATTCAAATAATTCCTTATCAGTATTTGTTTTGATGAGTTAGCTAGTGGGATATTTTGCTGATAGGAAGGGTTACTTTTTGTGTAGGGAGTACTTGTTTATTTGCATGGGGAATAGTTAACCTATAAAGTGGACTAAGATTCTTGAGTACTTGCATGGGGAACAGTAACTAGTCACTTCTAACTGTCTAGATACTCGTAAAGTATGTTTATGTGATTATTACATTTATTAACCGGGCAATTCAAGAGTCTCTTGGTTTCTTTCTTTTCTCCTTCTATAAATTCAAACCTTCACTCTTCATTATTCATCACCACTTTCTTTCTCAACAAACACCCTAATTTCAAAACTCACCTCTTATTCATCACTCTCTCCAATGGCTGCCCCAGTCTTCTACAAGCTTGTAAATGGAGTTTATCAACCGCTCATCATTTGGCTGACAACCAAATCTACTATGACCCTTTCGGACTGCGTGTTCGCATCAGGGGGATTATTTGCAGCCCCTTTGATGTTCCACTTGACTTCTTTGACTCTGGAGCAGGAGAGACGTGCCATGGTGGCTGAGCAGCAACGTCTTGCTGCTCTGGAGTTGCAGGAGAGAATTAATTCTCTTGCACACTCCATGTCCAGAGCTTACCAGCGCCGGGCAAAAAGGATAGAGGCCGAGAAGAAGAAGTAGAAACTAGAGCAGTTAGGATTAGGATTTAATTGTTGAAATCTATATCTTAATGTACTCTGTTTCCATTATTAATGAAAATTCTACTTCTTCTCTATCATTTTTTTGTGTAATGATTGCTATGTGTTTATATCTGAATTGATTATTATCTTTTCTGTAATAATCCTTGCAACTAAATATCTTATAATGCATATGTCTAATTAAACTCCAAAAAGTTACATATGTTCGATGCATTACAGGTCCAACACAATCTATTCAGACAACAACAAGATATTCACATAATCAATCAACTGGTATTTGTGCTAAACTGCAGCTAAAACATTTCAAAACCAAATTGCAGTTCGCCCAGGCACAGCAACACAAACTCAAACACAATCCCGCTCAGGTGACTCTTAAAAGAAACCTGTTTTACAAAAGGACAGAAACTTCAAAATGTTCTTCAGTTGTTTTGTTGTTTGAGAAAAGAAACCACCACAAACATGGGGAATTCATAAATTTTCAATGAAGATCCCATGAATATCCCTTATGTACCTTCATGTGCAAAACAGTCTTCACAGGCGGAAAGGTTTGAGGGTAGTACTCCTAAGGGGGAGCTATTTAAATCCTCTCCAATTCAATTGGAGGTTCCTCAAGAAGGAAAACTCCCCTCATAACTCTGGCAGAAGCTGCCTTAGCAGTCAAAGCTAGAAGTCCAATTGCCTATGATAATAATATGAGAAAGGTAAGTATAGCACATTTAAGTGCCAGTATGTTGCAAGACACACAAGGGTTTGAGGCTAGTGTACATGATAGTAACCCAGTCAAATCCCCTTCAATTCAATTGGAGGTTCCCACTATAAGTGGAGGACAACACACTGTCAAAACCACAGAGCAATCTGTGAGTTAAACTATGACTCTAGTCACAGGTGTTTTTGATGAACCATTTGATGAACCATCCATCTCACAACCTCAAGCTGGTATTCACTCTTCTGATGAAATGAGTATGATTAGACCTATATGGATTACCTCTAATCACATGATCACAGAAAACTCTTCTCAGCCACCTCATATTTCTTTAAGTCAAACAACAATGGAGCCTTTCATGTGAGGATGAGAGAAAAAATTGAGAGAAAACAGAAAATAAGAGAGGCAGGATCCTTCCTGGCAAAAGAAGAGGTAGATGAGTGTCTGGATTTAGTAATCCTTGTGAGGAAACTCTGACTCTTAAAGTCATGAGACTAGTATAGTGAGAAGTAGTGAGACTACTTATTCAAAAGAACAGAGAGCTTAGGACTTTTGATACTGACGGACTTCTTCTATAAATCTAAGTAAAACTCCTATTCCACTTGATGAACTCATCACTACAGATATCACTGAATCTTGAAGCTGCAGACAGTGTTCTAAATGGACAATGACAAAATCTTGAATAATGTGCATCTAGCTGGATCTTTCTACCTGGAGATAATGTCAAAAAGGAGGAGAATATTTCTATATGGAGAAACAGTTGGATGAATGTTGCCAGACACTAATACCCTCTTTTTGATAAATGGATAGAAGAGTAAATCTAAATGCAATTCATAAAAGAAGACAAGTTGGGGGAGATTGACTTATGCATTTAGTTAGAGTTTTGACATCATCTATCAGAACTTGTGCATAATTCCATAATGAACAAGTTGGGGGAGATTGTAATATATAAGTGATGATGTCAAAGATCAAAAAAGATAACAATACCATTAGTGTCCCTGATCAAAGTATGAAGCAAGCCAAATAGACATCTGATCTAAGGAGGAGATTAATGAACTGTTATTTTTAGTTATCAGCTAAGCTTGGGGTCAACCCTCAGTAAGTTGTGTTGTTATCTTAATCTGTATTTTGTACTTGTAACACTTAAAATCTGTAAAAATGCAAGGAGCAGTCTGGAGTCTTTTTCCTGAAACAGTATCAAACTTAAGGATTCTATCTGGAAGAAGATCAAGAAGATCATGCCTCAGAAGAATTTTGAAGAAACTTGGAGTTGAATAAATATGTTTGAAGAAAAATCCTCTAAGTCAAGATCTCTACAAGTCACATATTTAATGTTATAGAGAAGTCATTCGAGAGCTCCAGAATGGCTTATCGAGAAGTCAGGAAAGCTACTAGAGAACTCAGAAAGATATTGATAAGCCAAATTAAAGACATGAAAGATTGAGATATCGGAAAATCATTTATTCACTAGAGAACTCAGAGTTATCAAAAAGTCTACATTCATTAGAGAACTCTGAGTTATCGATAAGTCAAATTCCACTAGAGAACTCAGAGATATTGATAAGTCAAAATTCACTAGAGAACTCAGAGATATCGACAAGTTAAAATTCACTAGAGGACTCTGAGATATCGACAAGTTAAATTTGACTAGAGAACTCTAAGAAATTGAAAAGTCAAGAAGCTACTAGAGAACTAAGAGTTATCGATAAGTCAAAGTGAAGATGTGAAGACTAGAGATCTCGACAAGCCCTAAAATTCTCTTATAGAGAACTGAAGACCTCTACAAGCCAAACTAAATATAGTACTAGAGATCTCGATAAGACAATATACTTATCGAGATGTCAAGTATTCCATAGACCTAAACTGGAGATCTCGAGATACAATCTCAAAGTACAAATTTGAAGATTAGTTCAATATCTAAGATAAACAATCAACAAACAATCCAAATAGCTGGATTGACAAGTCTACAAAAAGCAGCTTGAAGAATGTGCAAGATCAATGGTAAAGATTAACTGACAGAGGAGGATTAAAGTGAACACGGGATGCTAAAGATATGCTAAGCCAGAAATGGAAGATCTACTTTTTTATAAATAGAAATGACAAGTGACAGTTTAGAAAAGCTAATAGCATGTCTTATTACACACCATGTAAACCAGCAGTTAACTGAGTTATAAAGTTAGCACTGGTCCTTAGTCAATTGTAATAATTTAGATCAAATTTCTTGTAACACTCTCAAGGAGAAGGTAAGCTCTTTATCAACAAAGAGCCTAGAAATTTTGTAGCAAAACAGTCTTAATTTTAATATAAAATTAAGTGAGTTTTGAAGATCTGTGTTCTTTATTTTCTGCAAGCTTAAATTCTGCATGAACACATTTCACTACAAGAATTAATTTACTTTGTTCAACCATAAACAGTCAAGAAGAGCTCAAAAATAGTAAAACATATTCACCCCCCTTTGTGTGTTATTCATTTCCTAACAAATCGCTTTCCTGTTTTACTGAAATTGAAACTGAACTACTGAAGCTGAACTACTGCCACCTAAGTTTCCTTTCCCTTTTCTATCCTGAATGCCTCCACTATTTGAATCTAAAATCCCGAATGCCTCTGCTATCTGAATCTACAATCCAAAACATAATCCCTAATTAGATACTTATTCGCACTCGACGTTCCCTGAACGTCTAACGATTATCCCAACTCGCATTGAAGCTTAACTTATATACACGAGTATAATCACAGAATATTCACATAGCACTTAGTAGTATATACTTATATACTTAACTCGTATATTCAAGCATAATCATAGAGTACTCATATAACACATAATGAGTATATACTTGTATACTTAAATCTATATCTTAACAAGACAATCATGATCTAAATAACTCGACAACCAAACAACTATTCCTTCATTTTTAACTATAAAATTCGAACCAAAATAAATGGTACCAAGCCAAGAAATTAACATACAACCACTTAACTTGACATGCAACTAACCAAACATATTTTAAACACCAAATCAATCTTACACAAACCATATAATTAGACTCTAGAATCAAATTGACCAAACAACTTGAATCAACCCTTTTTAATACTATATACCATTCGGCTTTTTCAATAAAATACAAACAATTTATCAAATATCGACATGCAAGGTTCCATTTACAATTTGAACCTATTTTAATCCATTCCAAACAAGAACACTTCTTGAAATCATTTCTTTTAAATCAAAAACCGAACCAAAATATTATTTTTGAACAAAATCTTAACATGCATAAATCCAATCATTTATTCCTTTGAAAACCGAATGAAATCCATGTTTTTAATTATCAAAACTTAACTTATTCATACTTATCTACTCACATATCCAATATAAACTAAATTATATTTCCAAATTAAATAATAACCAAATTAACAACAAAACAACTTGTAGGATCGACATGCAATCAATCAACTCAACATGCAATACTCTAAATCACAAATCCAACTTAATTAAACCCATGATCTAATCATTTAACCCGTTTTCTTTCCAAACCACACAAACTATAACTTGATTATACTTAAGATTTTACATGCATGCAAGGAAACCAACTCAAAAACAAAGGTTTATATATATATATATCATCAAAACCAATCGAACATTAAAACCCTTTTGCAAAACTCATTCATTCGAACCAAAAACAAATCTTTGAACCAAAACCCTTTGTAAAATTTGAATCAAAATCAAAACCCACCTTTTTAATAGCAAAAGTCGAACCTATCTCCAAAACAAACCAAGAAAATCACATAATTTATGTACTATACTCTTTCTTAAGGTCATACACTAAGAAATTGTATTTCTTAGATATAACCAAGAGATGTTGATGCAAAAACTTCCTTAAATGCTTACATGCAAAGAGTATATGGATAGAGAATTAAATAGGATGAAGATAAATGGCAAGATGTTTGAATTTTAAGTAGGATTTGATGTTGCATGTAGGATAGAGAAAGAGAGAGAGAGAGAGAGAGAGAGAGAGAGAGAGAGAGAGAGAGAGAGAGAGAGAGAGAGAGTTCGGGTGAGAGAGAGAAAAGAAGAGAGGGAGAGAGCTGAGAGAGAAAAGAGAGAAGAGAGGGGAGAGAGTGGAAAAAAAATGAGATGAGTGAAGTTGTGAGTGCAATGAAAAGCTTTTTATTTGATTCTCCCATGTGCACAAGTTAGTGGAGTTTTGAAATTACCAATCTATTCTTCTCTCACTACTAGCACAAAAATGCATGTAAGGATGATATGGTCATTTGGCTAAGTTGAAATGAGATAGTGGGGTGGTTAATGACACAACTACCCTTCTCTTATATTGTGAGTGGAAATGCATGCAAGGGAAATTAGGTAATCTAATCAATTACAAAGAATACATTTTATAAACAAAACCATAAATCTATTATTTACAAGAGTGACATCATAAAATAGCTTAGAATTTTAGGAATTTAATAAAATCAAATTCGAAATTTATAAATAAAATAATTTTAAAAACTATTTTTCTTAAAGAATAAAAATGCATTTATAACCTATATAAATAGTAATTAATGCACTTCTTATTTTCTAAAATTCCAAATAATATCATACAAGCATATAATCACATAATCATGCACCTTAATAGTTAACAACATAGATTCACATATCACATATCGTAATAAAATATACTTGATCATAAAATTTTCCTTTTTACTAATATTCATTCTTCGCGTAACGGGTCGCGTCCTGACTGACGACCCGACGTTGAGCGTTTTCAACTACGCTTCACAATCATTCTCTTTATACCAGCTGACACGTCAAACTGAAATATAATATTTATTTAAATATTTCCATTCTCACATAATAACACATAATTCACATAATTACACTTTACTCGCATAATTAATTCACGAAAATTCCCAGTCGTTACAAATTCAGCAGCATAACTTTATGTTTACAAGAATAATAAATGAGGTTCTTTAATGGAGCTCCCGTAAACACTCTGTTAAAACTGAAGAAGATCACCAACTGAAATAAACTTCAATTGATGCTTTTATAGTCTTCAAATTCATTTGGACATGTGGCTTGATTTGAACCAATCATTTCAATTGAATTTGCTGCAATTAACCAATGGAAAACTCACTAAGTCTGTTACTTGCGACCCTTTAGAATAGGGTTATTTGCAACCTTGATTTCCTATTAACTTGAGATACTTGCGACCTCCTGTGACAGTTACTTGTGACTGCTTGCCTTGGAGATGTAGTGATACTTGTGAACAAGCCTTATAGAGTTACTTGCGGACTCTCTGTGGCAGTTACTTGCAACTTCTTCCCTTAGAGAGTTGCAGAGATACTTGCAAACAGGCTTCCTGACTTAGACAAATTTTCACCTTGCTTTTACTTGCGACCTTGGAGTCACAAAGGTGACCATTTGTCTTAACCAAATTATTCTGTTATATTTACTTGCGACCTTGTAACACTAGAGGGTATTCTTTGCCTTAGAAGAAATCTAGGTTTTAGTAACTGTATCACTACACAAGGTTTCTTCTGAATAATGAAATCAAATCCTTTTGGATATGCTGATACTTGGTGCACTGGTCTGGTTCACAAGCAACTAGCATGAAATGATTTAGTTCAATTCCCTTGACAATTCTGAGCTGATAAATCTTGGTTGATTATCCATTGCTTCAAACACTGAACCCTTAATCTTTGATACTTTAAATCAAATTATGTAACTGATACTGGAAGTCCCTTGATGTCTTATTTTTCATGGAGGCTTGAACATATTAATAAGCTTCTTCCCATGACTTGACTGTGGACTTAGAGAGTCATTTGTATCCTTTGATTCTTTGTGTATATCATGTCTTCATCTTTAGGGTTACTGTGCTTCACAGTTTAATATTGTTTATATGTTTATGTTTTCATGTTGAGTTATAATTCCTCAATTACATGTTACATTATATTATGCTTTACAAAGTGCTATTGCAATGACAGGAAATCCAGTACAGCATTCAATGACTAAGAACATCAGCATCAGATACCATTTCAAAAGGAAACATGTGGAAGCTAGTATAGTGGAATTGGTCTTTATTCCAATAGATCAACAAGTAGCAGATATGTTCACCAAGCCTCTCTGTGAAGTCACATTCACAAGATTGGTGAATGAATTGGGAATGATATCTGGACAATTCTCAAACTCTAATAATTAAGTCTGCTGATATTTTTGAAGCATGGTATCTTATTATGTGTCAATATTTGCTAGATAATAATTTTTGTGCTACGTGTTTGATGTCATGATGTCGTGATAAATGATCTTATGTGAAAATTGCATATGGAACTACTGATTATGCCTATAAACTCTGCAATTAGTTAAACTTGTTTTGACTAATAGTTTATATTAGTAGTTGATAAATCCTGATACTAGTAATTAAGATACTGATAATGGTCAAACCATGATTGACTGTTATACTTCATTGATTATTTTAAATTTATTCGAAATAAATTGTTAACGGTATTTTTAATTAATCAGTGAGTGAGTGGAATATTTTTTAATTGCTTAAATGGGTTAGCTACTGATGCAAGTATCCGCTGATACTTGAGTATTTACATTGGAAATAGGAATATGAAGAGAGAGATTACTTTTTCCTTGCCTAGATACGCGTAATCGTGTATGCTTATTATGTCTAATTATTGCATGGTCAATCAAAGAGTCTCTTCAGTTTCTACTTTCTTTTCTCCAAATACAACCCTTCACTCTCATAATTTCTCATTACCTTTTCACTCACAAATCCCAAAATACTCATATTCTTCATTAAGAATCCGTGGTCGTCTAGTCTCTTTCACATGGAGTCTACCGTCCAATAGCAAATCCTGATTACGGGAGATTGTATTCCGGCATTGGTCGACTTAGGGCAATCTTCCACGACCAAGATTATCATCACTCTGAGATTCATCAGTCGGTTCTTGATCGACTGAATTCAGATGACACTAAGTCCCTTCATCTCTTTAGACTAGACGTTCAGTTTAAAGAGATGAGACGAGCTGATGTGGCTGCACAACGGCGTCTCGAGGAAGAACAACGCCGCCTCGTATGGCTGGCATTGCAAGAGAATATTATTTCTCTTACAGGTTCAGTGTCACAAATCTTCCATCGGAGGACAATGAAGAAGTTGGAAAAAAAGAAGAAGAAGCTAGGATAGTTAGATTGTTTGGGGTTTTAATTTGAAAATTCTATGAAAATCTTGTATTCTACTTCTTAATTATTAATGAAATATTCTATCTTCTTTTTCTTTTGGAGTGATTATTTGATTACTTTCTTATGTGTGCTTGAATGTTCTTAAATGTTAAATTCAAATCAGTACTGCATGCTAAACATCAGATATTTTTCATAGTACATGTGAATAAACTAATCTCTGTTTAAGTTCATGTGACCACTTCAGTACAGATTGAGCACTATAGGAAGTAATCGTTGTTAAAGAGGCGAATTTAAGGAAGATTTAATTCTTAATCACTAAGAATTATAATCTTTGAGTGTTGCTTACAATTCAAAATCTATTGAAACTTTCTTTTTCTGATCAAGAAAGTTGTCCACACTCAATCTCAAATTTCATATATCTTATATCTTAAATTTCTTCTCACAACTGAAACCCTTGAATTATTTTCTCAAATGTTGCCAAAAATTAAGTGACATAATTCTAGAATTATGTTCACAAATCAGAAACAACATTTAGTTGGTAAGATACTACTTGCTGAGGTAGATCTTAATGATGCTAACAGAGACACAGAGGTTCCATTAGTTTTTACTGAAGACTCTGTGATAGCTTTCAATAAACGCATTGAAGTGTTAGTTCTTTGCAAGAAGAATAAAGGTTTAAGATCATGGTACATGAAGGTAACCTGATCAAATCCTCTCCAATTCAAATGGAGGTTCTCATTATTGATGAACAACAAGTGTCATAACCATAGTATCTACTGTGAGCCTAATTGTGTATTCATAAGGTATAAATACTGGTGTTACTTTATCAGCATTTATTTTAAATATTGATTTAGTTCTTTCAGCATTTGTAGTTTGTTTTTCATGATATTAATCTTGTTGACATGATTACATATAGACCTTGGTTAAAGACTACCTCTAGTTGTATGATCACGGATCACCCTTCTTTAGCCACCTCTTATTTCTATAGGAAAATTTTTCTGTGTCTTATTCTGTGAGATGTGTGAAAAGATTGAGAGAAAAACAGAACATAAGAGAGGCAGGATCCTTCCTGGCAAAAGGAGAGGTAGATGAGATATAGGATTTAGTAATCCTTCTGAGGAAGCTCTGACTATTAAAAGTCATGAGATGTGTGGTTTGAGGAGTAGTGAGACTACTGTAAAAGAATAGAGAGATTAAGTTTTATTTGTTATATGTTTGCAGATGCTCAGAGTACTAAAGGAACAGATGTTGAACAACAGTCTGTTGAATATCAGGGAAACTCTGATGTATCAAAGTCAATTAATCTCCCTGCAAGTCTAAGTCCTGATAATTTCTTGCAGTCCATACAATATACTATTCCACCACAAGAGATAATCCCTATTTTTGTTGAAAAATAGTCCATACATTCTACTTTTCCATCACTTGAGGAAATCCCTGTTGTTGCTGAAGATGTAGTAGCACAACAGTCCATTCATAAAGATCCATCCATTTCAGAATCACCACAACATTCTACAGGACCTGAGCTCCTGAAAGTTAATCTTGAAGCTCCAATTCATTTATCTACAATATTTGAATATGTGAAGATAACTGCTGAAAGTGTGGAAGCTTATGAAGCCACTGGATCATTTGTTGTACCAATTTCTCATTCTATTCTACATACTGAAGCTGGTGATACAGTTCAACAATTAGTGCAAGATCCAGCTGCTATTGAAGAATCTAATGATGATAAAGAAACTCATGTATCTAATGCTATTTTAGATCTTGAGGGTAACCTTTTCTTTCCTGAAGATATGCCTATGCATGTAAGATAACAGAAAATGAAAAAGTTAGATGCTAAGAAGAAGCACGATTACTCTGATAATCTCTGGAATGCTTATTGGAAAGATAATACATATCCTATTTCCAGAACACATGCAGTTGAACATCTGGAAATAACAGAACAGAAGATTACAAATCCTGATGTGCTAAATCATCTGAAAGCATCAACTTTGGTTATCAGATCCTTACACACAGCTCATGAAGCAACTACTACTCAAATCAATTAGATTAAATAATCATTGATTGCTTCAAAGCTTCTTACTCATCAGAAAATTCAGAAATAAATTTCACCAATATTTACCAGACAAATTGCAATTGAAGTCAGTCAAGCTAGATTGGAAGCTCATTAAGCTTAAATGTCTGATCAACTTACAGAAGTACAAAATTCAATGGAGCTGATTCTTTCTCTTCTGCTTAGTGATGATGCCAAAAAGGTGGAGAAAATTATTAAATCTAAATGCAAACAACTGTCATTGATAAGTATTGATGATAAAAATCCTGATGGAGGTAATAAGGGGGAACAAAAGGAGAGCATAAGTAAAAGAGGTGACGAGCTAGTTGGAGTTAGTGATTCATCAAAAGCAATCACTAGATTTCAGTCTAGACAAGGAAGAGGAAGCAAGAGGAATGAAAGAAGAGTTGAAGAATTGACTGTGACTACTAAAATGCAAAAATCTTCACAAGTCACAACTGTTGGTAATGAAGACCAAGGTATTCTGGAGAAAGAAGCTGGTGCTGAAGCAAGCCAATATCTTCAAACTCTGAAAGTTAAAGGAAGAAAGACAACTCTATTCTACAAGGATCCAAAGATTCAATTATTTGATTCTGAGGTGAGTAGAAGAATATTTGCAAAAGAAAATCCTGGAGTTAATTTTGAACGGCTAAGGCAAACGGAGGAAGACTTTAAAAATTCTATGAAGATAATAAATGCTGATATTGTTGTTGTTTCTCAACTACTTTATGAAGATGATCTTTCTAACAGACCAACCAGAGGTATAGTTATAAGGGAAATCAGTCAGGCAGAAGATAAAAGATCTCTTAGATCACAAGCTATTGGAACTACTGACATGAAGTTTAAAGGAAAGGAGAAGATAGAAGAAAGTTCAAGGATTTCAAAGTCTAAAGCCAAAGCTGAAGTCGGTATCTAAGTAATCTAAACCTTGAACTCTGATAGATTTAATCTATACAGTAGTTCAAGCTCTTGATACTGAAGAAAATTAAATTGAAGTAGAAATCATCCAAGCTGGTCAAAGAAGGAAGATTTCTGGAAGCATTCTGAGATGAGGAAGTGGAATTAACCTCTGACATTGCTCAAGTTAAAGAAGCAGTTCAGGATGAAGAGTTAAAGTCTGATATTCACTGAAGCAAAATTGAATATGCATACTTGATTCCTGCATTTAGATAGTTTTGACATCATCAATTGGAACTTGTCCATAATTCCATAATGAAAAAGTTGGGAGAGATTGTTAGGAGTAATTGATGATATCAAACAAAAACTATCAGAAGTTCACATCAGAACTTATATATCAACGGATGATGATGACATCAACGGATGATTAGATATCAACGGATGATAGGATATCAACGGATGATGATGTCAACGGATAATGAAATCAGTATTTGTCACATCAGTTGATCTTCGAGGAGGAAAAGGAAACAGGAACTCAAGGCGGTGAAGGACTTTATCTCAGAAGAAATTGTACAGGTTTCCTTGTTATTAATAGAATAAAATTCTTATACATTGGTAGATGTGCTCTATATAAAGCATAGATTAGGTTTATGCTACAAGTATTGTGACATAGTTATATCTTTCGTATAACCTAGAAGCTCTCAAGGATATTTGGTCATCCTTTCGAGAGAGTGCTTTTTTAATAAGTTTTTATCATATAATATAAAAACTGTTGATTATGTTAAAACTTTGTCGATTAGATTGTATTAACTGTATTCACCCCCCTATACAGTTGATTAAGGGCCTAACATAGTGTCAGATCACCTATTGACTAAATCATTTAACAAAATATATGTTCATTAATGAATTGCCCGTTCAAAAAAATATCATGTAATGTCATTATTTACATCAAAGATCATTGCGTGAAACATTTGCATTTCAAGACACTATCATAGAGTTTTATATCCTACGTAAATTTATTAGCATTCATTTATGACAATAAATGATAAGACTACTTTTTAAAATAGAAATAATCTCGTATCATAAAGAAATATTTTATCTCTATTTAGTAAATCAAAGTGACAAATCACTGGGATCTCATAGCAGATGGCTTAAAAAACAAAGTAAACTTATGTAAATTAGAAAGAAACTATTGGAAGTCATGCAAAAACCAAATGCAAAACTCATCCAAATAGAACATCTTAGAGCCTGAACAGTAACCAAACTATCAGCTTCAACCATCAAATCACATTGATTGTTATCTTTTGACCCGCTCAAAACTTCCTTCCCTCCAATCGTTTCTGCAAGCTCCGGACATTCCCTTTCATATCTGCTATCTAAGCCAATACTATTTCTCCGTCATAATTTCGAGAAACCCAAACAAAAGTCAAACCTGTTTTCACTTTTGATACTACAACATTAACATTGATAATAAAAATTACCGAGACATACTAAACTAACATACCATAAGTAAAAAAACAGGACCAACAAATAGCATCACACCACTTTGCATCATCAAATAGTTTCCTTGGTAATTTATTAACGCTCACACCACTGTTGAAACTTTTTTATAATTTGCTCACAATGGGATAACATCCACACCTTTCAAATTACATTGTTGCCCAGTCCTCGACAATTGATCATTAGAATGCAACAAAATTCTTTTCTAAACCCATTGCTTCAAAATACAGATTATCTAGGATCTCTTTGATAGATTTGGCTAAGAATTATCAGTCAACATAACCACTTGGTATCAAGTTTTCTATGACATACCACTATTCTACATGATACAGATAGCTTAGTATGTCCTTAAAATAGAATGTTAATTAACCTATAATTCTACTTGACTGGGAGGAGGCATAAGACTATTAGGCTCAAGTTTAGCATTTGACACTCCTCCGAAAGCAATTTCTAAAGGATAGTTAAACTAAAGTCAAATAATGGCCTCCAGCTCCTGGATGTGAGTGTCAATGTAAATGCTAACACCGGATTTAGATCAAGAAATACCGTCGAACTAAATTGCCTCAAAATTTTAGTATTTTCAATCATTTTCTTCTTAAAAGATTAAATATAATGAAATTTCCATTTGAAGAAATTAATCAAGACTCAAATTATTTAAACGGCAATGTCACTTAAGCCTGCATATATAACTAATAATATTTAGTCATTTACCACCATGTAGCCAGTATTGTGAGAGGGTAAAAGCATTATATATTAAAAGCTTATAAATATTTATGTAGCGTTACAAAGAGTTGAGATGCTTACAGAGCCATTCATAGGTTACCGAGTCATCCCTTCCGAGTTCCTTCAACACCCTAATTCCAGCAATGCCGAAATTTGCGATCTTGATTGACTTGTATGAACCTATAATTTAGAGCATCAGAATATCATGATAAATTTTTAAACCATTATGCGCGTGTATAAATTTAGGTAAGGTGCAAATAAAAACATAAACTTCCTAATTCAACAATACAAGTTCTAATTGAGAAATACAAATTTATTAAATGTACAAAATAGGTAATAGTGTTGCGCAACGGAAACTGCGTAGTAAATATTTATAACATGGTATTGTAGAAATTACCATTTTAGGTAATCTACTAGGAATTGTGACCTACATGGTTCACATTCAACTTTTCATTGTCTCGAAGTAGAATGATTCAAAGAGTATCGTTAAAAAGTATAGTTTCCAGAAAAAACATTACCAAAATTTATAGCAGACATAAAGAATATCTAACCAAAGCCCGTCAGTCCAGGAGGAGTGAACAAACACACATATCTTAAGTATATTCGTCAATTACATTACAAATATATAAAAACGACAATAAATAATAAAGAGGTATGTACATATTTCTACTCATCATCAAATTGCTGAAGTAAATATACTACTTGATTAAGAGATAGACAATAAAGTTTGAGTTTACCAATCATGAGATATAATTATATAATCAAGGTTCTAAACTTTGCACAATTTTAAGTAACTTAAATGAGCTACATACAAAAGCGGAACCAAATTAGATAATGTGAAGGTGGACTGAATTAAAGAACATCAGTCATACCAAGTTTAGTTGAAGGTGGACTGAATTGCATAGGCATTAGGTTTTGTTTTTCAACTACACATCATTCGTTAATGTGAGAAACTGAATAAAAATATGAGAAATAGTTTGGTGCAGTTGTATAAATTGATTTGGTTAGGAGCCTTCGTCTGCCGCCATGTATACTAAAGTAGCCTCCATATCAATAGGTTTATTAAAAACTGGAGCCTAAAATCAAATTTCTGGTGGAAATTTCATCAAACATGTAAAGCTCATAAAAAAATATAATCGTCAGATGTTTAAGAATTTTACCTGATTTGGTTAACCCATAATAAATTTTTGGTTCCAAATAATTGTTCCCATCTGTAATTGTACTTATATAATTGACAAAACATGAAAAATATAATCAAATATATATAATAAAAAAAATGATATATTTATCAACTATGCATACTAATCGAATCAAGCACCATAAGATTACAAAGAAATCACACACATATACACATGATTACATATACATACTCTAAAGTATAGATTCATAGACATATAATAACGAAGAAAAAAGATGATGATGAAATTACATATTCAATTTTAAAATAGATGCGAGTAATCAAAGATATAAAAAGTGTAGATTAGTTGAGGATTTAAAGGTTGAAGAAGAGATTGATTATTATTTTTGAATTTGATTCAATCCGATTAGTAGATGATCATATATACAAATATTGAGTTTCATGGATATGGCCTGTAACAAAGAAAGAAGAAGAAAATAATGATAATCAAGGAAAGGAGTAATGATTTTTGAATTTGAATTACTGTAAGCATGAATTATGGATATATAATTGATTCAGTATAATAACAAATCTATTTTAATAATATGTTTAATCTTTTTAATATTGATAATTGATTTTTTAATAATTTTAAATACCATTTAAGATGTGGATAATCCATGGATCTATGCAAATTTGTATATAAATTATTATGTTTAGGAATATGGGTCGACCCACTGGTCAAATTTCAAAAATATGGGTCAAAATATTTATAAAAAGTTCATTCTTAATATAAATTTTTGGGGCTATTCACGATTGCTCATTAATATATAAACGATAGTCTAAAATGTTAGGGGCCATTTACTTCGGAATATTTTTTCCAATTTTCTATTTCCAAATTTTCCAAAATTTTCTAAATTTTCTTGGAAAACTATGGAAAAGTAGAAAAACATGTTTCAAATACATATTTCAACTCAAAATTATTTTTTATTTTCTTTAATTCTTAAACTAGGAACTTATTTACTTAAAATTATTAAAATAGTGATAATCTAATTTCTCAATATGCATCCAAGTTTACCCCTTTTATTGTACTTTTTATATGATAATCGAAATATTTATATTATTTTTTAGTGAGTAATATATAAATAGTATATTAATACAAAATAATTACTTTATGAGTATAAATTCTTAAATTAATTATATAGATTATGAGAAATATATTTTACTTTTATTTTATACAATTACTAGAGATGTTAATATGATATTGAATTTCTAATTTTTAAAAATTAAGAATAAACGTAGCACATATAATTGACTTTGTGTGGGGTACAAACTGTAGTAATTATGTATTCATTCACCTAGATCGAGCAAAAGTAATATAAAAATAAGTAGTTGACTTATGTGAAGGAGGGAACATGGGTCTCCGTAATAAGTTTATGGTGTTTTTCATTTCTTCATATTTGGAAAACACTCAAATGATGTATTCTAGGGTTTTTTTAAAATGTAGTTATAATTTAGAAAACCGTGTTTTTAGTTTTTCAGTTTTCTTTTTAGAAAATATATAATTGAAACATATTTTTAATTTTTCAATTTTTCTTAGAAAAATTTTCTGGAAAACCAGTGAAGTAAACAACCCCTTAGTATTCTGAAATATTGTCTTCGTATATCAAAAGAAAATTAATTTAATAGATCTGTTCATGTAAAAATACATTTTATATTTGCGCTTAAATAAATAATTACATAAATATTAAAAAATTTTAAAAAAATATAAAAATGTATATTTCCATTTAATAACGGCATCTTCAAACTCATCACCCAATGCTCGTTGGGTTCGAATAAACGAAGGCCTTATTTCGTACATTACAATAACACGGTAACTTGTACTTCAATCAATCAATCAATTATACGTAGTATATAACACATAAAGATATTATCTGGTGAGGGTATATTGTACGCAACTTTACCCTCATAGAGGTCGTTCCACAAAAGATCCCTGACTTGTGTGTGCACGGATATGTATTTTTTAGATATAATGTGATATACAATGATAGATAAAAACATGTAAAAATAAGCGAGATAATACTTTGACTCGTGATTTTCTTCACATGGGACTTAGCTATACCGTGAAAATCTTCACTCATTAGATCAGTTAAGCCCTTCCCTCCGACCAGTTTGTCACTGAAGCATTCTCTCAATCCAGATCTCGTATTAACCCTAACTCAAGTTCAACTCGGTATCGGCTGCATAAACGAAGCTAATCAAACATCACGAAAAATAACAACGGATGGAAAACTCAATATCGGACGGTGAAAAATAGGTTTGGAAATAAAAACCTGGCGATGGGATAAGTAAAGATTTGAAAAGGTATGAAAAGTTAGAAGATGTAGTAACTTGTACTTTTTTGTGTGTAAATTACAATATTCGATTGTACTTAAACAAAGTAACTCCAAATTACAAGAAATTGGTAGTTACGACAAATTTAAATAGGTCATATGTATTACATAGTTTACTTGTTAGATACTTTTACCTTATATTTCCTATGTCCCTTAAGGATTGTACCAACACAAATTTTAAGAAAACACCATTTGACTTAATTTTTTATTACTAAAAGTAAGATGTGGTTGTCCTTTTATATATACTTTAATGAATTGGATAGGTAAAAGTATGTATGATGTCGTCCGCAACAATGAAAGTGTAATTTAAAATATTAAAATTACTTTCCAAAAATAGAAGTTCAATTAATTTGGGACATTCAAACAAGAAAAAAGTGTGTCAACCTTTTTGAAATGGAGAGAGTATGAGATTATTATAATTCATTTCATATTAACTTATATCAATTATAATATTTATGATGTATAAACATGTTATATGTGCGTGTGTGCATATTATAACTCAAATATAAACTAAATTCAAATTAAGTATATTATAATATTTATATATTAACTAACATTTAAATTCTATTTTCACTTTTAATTAAATAGTATTGTTAAGTGGCATTTATGTCCACTTAGAATGCTCTATAAAGGCTTGGATTAGCATTTTGTACTCAAGTTATTTGTATTTTTGATGTGTTTTGTAGTGTTTTTGCATTTCAGGCTTATATCAGGAACTCAGGTGAATTGGCATTGATTTAATGCTAATTTGGTGTTAGGATGGTGTCTTGAATAAAAGTACGTGGATCGTTAACTCAAACCAGCAAGAAAAAAAGTCAGAATTTTATCCAGAAGGACGGCGCGCATGCGCTGTTGAAGCGCGCGGCCGCGCCAGGTCGGGATAAAAGAATTCTGGTTCTCTTGTGATTCTGATTGATGGACTTCTATTCTGCATGGGCTGCTATATAAACATAACTTATGATCATTTTTCATAACAAGATGTACCAGAGCTTAAGGAGAAGGTGTAAGAAGACCGTAAAGCATAATTATACCAAGGCGAAGAGGATCTAGTTTATTCTTGTGATTCTTTATTTTAAGTTGTAACTTTGGATGCTAGTTTTCTTATTTTGTGAACCTATACTCTTGTGTAACGTACTTGGTTTATTATTTATTCAGTATAAAGACTATGTTTATTATACCATGCTTTTATCGAAACCCACGTTGATGATGAGTCCGATTATGGGCTAATCATTGTTGTGGGGTTCTAACAGATTTATTTATGGATTTCTTTAGTTAATTTGTTTCGATGCCTTAGTGTGTGGTGATTGTAGGATATCCTAGTATTGGTTGTGCTTATTCATCTTATGAGCGTCGCGAACTTATATGATAGCATGTTAATCTCTAATTAAGCGAAAGTGAACTTAGGGGTTTAGAACTTGCCATGCTAGCATAGGTTCATGTATTTGTTATTCATGATTCGTAGGTAATTTTAACCATCTTACTTGCCCTATGTAATCACAATAGATAACTTGTGCATTAAACCGTTATATTGTCAAATTTTATAGACATAGAGGGTCTCAATATAATTGGTGTCTATTCAGCTTCTATCTCTTTTGTGGATGTTTGGTAGTATGGTATTCGTACAACGAAAGTTGGCGTTTATCAGTTTCGTGTTATCTGATTAGTGTCATCACCATTGCATGCTAAGGTTAAGAACAAAAAGGCTATTAAATGAAGTATTTAATGAAGTTAAAATCTCATGTTGTGTCATATAGTATTCAACTCTCTTTATTCTCTTAGTTAATATTCTTTAGTATAATCTCTTAGTTAAGCGTAGTTAAAACAACCTCAATTTGTTATTCGTCTTAGCATTGGATAATAACCATACCATTGTTGCATAAGTACATTAATTAAAATTAACTTAAACCAGTCCATGTGGGAATGAACTAGAATTAATTCTATATTACTTGTGATCATGTATACTTGCATGAATATTAGCACGTGTTTTCGTCCTAACACATTTTTTGCACCGCTGTCGGGGATCGCTGTTGATTTTTAGTTTATTTGTTTGTCATCAGTGGTCGTTAAAGTTCATTGACTCAGATATTGTTACTTACTTATTTCTTTGTCGTGCTTCAGATACTCTAGCGAACGTGTATACATACGCGTTCTCGGTCTCGTAAGAGAACCCTGGATCAAGCTGAGGATTAGTTGCTAAGGAATTTTTCGAGGAAGTTCTTGTCGAGGAAAAAGTTGAAGAAGAGGATCTTATTGCAATGGGAGAACCAGAAGCGAATCCGAAGGCTTTGATAGATTACTCTCAACTGAAGATTAATGATATTCAGTCTAGCATTGTCCGACCAGCCATCTCGGCTAATACCTTTGAGATCAAGTCGAGCATGATTCAGATGATACATAACTCAATTCAGTTTGGGGGTTCTCCGATAGAAGACCCCAACATGCACATAAGAGATTTCATCGAGATCTGCAACAGTTTCAAGTTCAATGGAGTTTCTGAAGATGCTATTAAGTTGAGGCTATTCCTATTCTCTCCGCGGGATAAAGTAAGTACTTGTTACATTCTCTACCACCAGGGTCTATCGCCAAATATGAGGATCTTGCTCAAAAGTTCCTAACTAAATTATTTCCTATGGCGAAGACTGATGCAATCAAAACCGCACTTACTCAATTTGCTCAGCAATCTGGATAATATTTATGTGAGGCTTGGGATCGCTACAAAGAGATGCTTCGAAAGTGTCCTCACCATGGGATGCATAACTGGATGATCATTAACTGCTTCTATAATGGATTGGGTGCTACTTCTAGACCCATGTTTGATGCAACATCGGGAGGAGCCTTGTGGGCTAAAAGCTACGATGAAGCTTATGAATTGATTGAACTGATGGCTGCTAATGAATACCAGAATCCTTCTCACAGACTAACTCAAGGCAAGGTAGCAGGAATCCTGGAGTTAGATGCAGCTACTGCTATAGCTGCTCAGCTTAAGGCTTTGACGATGAAGGTGGATTCTTTGGCTAATTATGGAGTTAATCAGATCACTAGTGTCTGTGAGCTTTGTGTTGGTGGGCATGAGACGGAGCAGTGCGCTATTTCTAGTGAATCAGCTCAGTTCGTAAGCAACTTTCAGAGGTCGCGGCAGCTTGTGCTAGCCACCTATCATCCCAACAACCGTAATCATAATAACTTCAGTTGGAGCAATTCTCAGAATGCGGTTCAACAGCCTTATCAGCAGTATCCAGCAAAGCAGTACAACCCTCCTGGTTTTCAGCAACTATAATTCGCACAAAGGCAACAACTCCATCTACAGCAGTCTAATGAAAAATATGAATTGGAGGAGTTGAGGCTCATATGCAAGAGCCAAGTCAAGACCTTGGAAAATCAAATTTGATAAATTGCAAATTCCTTGATAAATCGTCAACCTGGTACACTCCCTGGTGACCCTGAAGTTCCAGGAAAGAGGGAAGCTAAGGAGCAGGTAAAGGCAATTACATTGAGGTCTGGGAAGGTTGCAAATCCCGAACACTCTCAAGTTTCGGATGACGAAGCTGTGGCTGAAGAAGAAGTGTGGAAGGAAGCTGAAGTAGAACCAAGGAAGACTACTGTTGAACACACTCCTCTTGAGGGTAATACAGGGGAGAAGCAGATCTATCCTCCACCTCCTTTTCCTAAGAGACCGCAGAAGAAAAAGCTGGATAAGCAGTTTGAGAAGTTTCTGGAGGTGTTCAAGAAACTTCATATCAACATACCTTTCGCTGAAGCTCTTGAACAGATGCCTAGTTATGTGAAGTTTATGAAAAGTATTCTTTCTCGGAAAGTGAAGCTTGATGACTTAGAGACCGTTGCTCTCACGGAGGAATGCAGTGTTGTGCTGCAACATAAGTTGCCTCCGAAGCTTGAAGATCCTGGAAGCTTCACTATTCCTTGCACCACTGGAAAAGTGTCATTTGACAAATGCTTGTGTGACTTGGGAGCTAGCATCAATCTGATTTCTTTGTGAATCTTCAAGAAGTTGGACTTACCAGATCCAAAGCCGACTTATATGACCTTGCAGTTAGCCGATCGTTCTATTATATATCCACCAGGCATTGTGGAGGATGTCTTGGTCAAGGTGGACAAACTCATTTTTCCTGCCGATTTTGTAATTCTTGATTTCGAGGAGGATAAGAAGATTCCCATAATCTTGGGAAGACCATTCTTGGCTACGGGTTGAACCTTGATCGATGTGCAAAAGGGTGAGCTCACCATGCGAGTGTTGGATCAGGATGTAACTTTCAATGTGTTCAATGCCATGAAATTCCCTACGGAAAATGAGGAGTGCTTAAAAGTGGAGTTGGTTGACTCTGTGGTTACTTCAGATATTGATCAATTGCTAAGGTCCGATGCCTTAGAAAAGGCCTTGTTGGGGAATTCAGAAAGTGAAGATGATGAAGGTGATGAGCAGTTGCAATATATGAATGCTTCTTCCTGAAAGCAGAAGATGGATATGCCTTTTGAATCTCTTGGAATGGAGGAGATGAACAAATCTACAAAGCGCCTCAAGCCATCTATTGAAGAAGCTCCTACCCTTGAGCTTTAACCATTGCCTGAATACTTAAGGTATGCCTTTTTAGATGATGCATCTACTTTGCCTGTGATTATTGCATCTAACCTTTCAGGTAGTGATGTGGAAAAACTCTTAAGAATTCTGAGAGAGCTCAAATCGGCAATTGGATGGACTATAGCAGATATTAAGGGAATCAGCCCTTCTTATTGCATGCATAAAATTCTACTAGAGGAAGGTAGCAAGCCTATTGTTGAGCAACAGAGAAGGCTTAATCCAATCATGAAAGAAGTTGTGAAGAAGGAAATTCTCAAATGGCTGGTTGCAGGGATCATCTATCCCATTTTTGATAATTCTTGGGTGAGTCCAGTTCAGTGTGTACCGAAGAAAGGAGGTATCACGGTTGTAGCTAATGAGAAGAATGAGCTCATTCCTACTCGAACAGTCAGTGGGTGGAGAGTTTGCATGGACTACAGGAAGCTGAACAAGGCCACGAGAAAGGATCACTTCCCTCTTCCTTTTATTGATCAGATGCTTGACAGATTGGTTGGGCACGAGTACTACTATCTTCTGGATGGCTATTCGGGCTACAATTAGATTTGCATTGCTCCAGAAGATCAGGAAAAGACTACTTTCACTTGTCTATTTGGTACTTTCGCCTTCAGAAGAGTTTCTTTTGGTTTGTGTGGAGCACCTGCCACATTTCAGAGATGCATGATGGCTATCTTCTCTGACATGATTGGTTAGAATGTGGAGGTGTTTATGGACGATTTCTTTGTGTTTGGTGATTCTTTTGATGAGTGCTTGCAGAATCTTAGTGTAGTTCTTAGAAGGTGTGCTGAGACAAATCTAGTTCTCAACTGGGAGAAATGTCACTTTATGGTTCGACATGGCATTATTCTTGGGCACAAGGTCTCTATTAAGGGTCTTGAGGTGGACAAATCCAAGGTGGGGGTCATTGAAGATCTTCCTCCACCAATTTCTGTTAAGGGAGTTCGCAGCTTTCTTGGTCATGTGGGTTTCTATAGGCAGTTCATCAAGGACTTCTCTAAAATCTCTAAACCCTTGTGCAATCTTCTAAAAAAGGATGTCCCGTTCAAGTTTGATGACGAGTTCCTAGCTTTTTTTGAGTACTTGAAGAAGAGTTTGATCACAGCGTCTATCATAACTGCACCTGATTGGAATGAACCTTTTGAGATGATGTGCGATGCAAGTGACTATGCAGTGGGAGCATTTCTTGGGCATAGAAAGAACAACATATTTCATGTGGTCTACTATACTAGTAAGACCCTCAATGGTGCTCAACTGAATTATACCACAAATGAAAAAAGAACTTTTGGCCATTGTCTATGGTTTTGAGAAGTTTCGATCTTATTTGCTTGGGACGAAGGTGACAGTTTTCACTGATCACGCTGTGATTCAATATCTCGTCTCGAAGAAGGACTCGAAGTCTAGATTGATTAGATGGGTTCTTTTGCTTCAGGAATTTGAATTAGAGATCAAGGACATAAAAATGTACTGAGAATCAAGTCGCTGATCATCTCTCGCGTTTGGAAGACCCAAGTGCAACTTCACAAGATAAGACATTGAAAAATGAGTCTTTTCCCGATGAGCAGCTGTTTGGGCTACAAGAAGAAGAACTGTGGTTTGCAGACATTGTGAACTACCTTGTGAGTAATATCATGCCTCCAGATTTATCTTATGCTCAAAAGAAGAAGTTTCTTCATGAGGTAAAGTGGTACATGTGGGATGAACCATATTTGTTTAGACAAGGAGCTGACCAAATCATCTGGAGATGTATTCCGTATAGCGAAACGGGGGGGATCTTGCGAGATAGCCATTCGACTACATATGGAGATCATTATGGTGGAGAAAAAATGAAAGCTCGTATCCTTCAAGCAGGATTTTTCTGGCCTACATTATTTAAGGATGCGCATCAATTTGTTTTGAAGTGTGATCGCTGCCAGCGTATAGGTAATATGTATAAGAGGGATGAAATGCCTCTTAATGTGCTTTCCGAAGTTGAAGTCTTCAATGTTTGGGGAATTGACTTCATGGGGCCGTTTGTCTCATCTTGCAATAATCAGTATATCTTGTTGGCAGTTGATTATGTTTCAAAATAGGTCAAAGTCAAGGCTTTGATGACATATGATGTGAAGGTAGTGCTTAATTTTCTTCATAAGCAGATATTCACACGATTTAGGACTCGAAGAGTCATAATCAGTGACGAGGGATCGCATTTCTACAATCGCAAGTTCACTGCTATGATGCAAAGGTATAATGTGAATCATCGCATTGCTACAGCCTACCATCCTCAGACTAATGGACAAGCTGAGGTGTCTAACAGAGAGATCAAGCATATTCTAGAGAAAGTTGTGTGTCCATCAAGGAAGGATTGGTCTTTGAAGCTTGATGAAGCTGTTTGGGTGTATAGAACAACATACAAGACTCCGTTAGGTATGTCTCCATTTTAGTTGGTTTATGGTAAGGGGTGTCATTTTCCTGTGGAGCTCGAGCATAAAGCGTGTTGGGCTTTGAAGAAGTTGAACCTTGATTTGGATGCAACTGGTAAGAAAAGAATGCTTCAATTGAATGAACTCGACAAATTTCAACTTCAAGCGTATAAAAACAACAAAATGTATAAGGAGAAAGTCAAGAGGTGGCATGATAGGGGTCTAGTGCTTAAATCATTTGTGTCGGGGCAGCAAGTTCTTTTGTTCAACTCTCGTCTTCGTCTTTTTCCTGGAAAATTGAAGTCGAGGTGGTCCGGTCCTTTCATAATCAAAACTGTGTTTCCGCATGGAGCTGTGAAGATTTTTGAGAATGATCCAGGCCAAGTGTTCAAAGTGAATAGACAGAGGTTGAAGCACTACTATGGGAATACGGCAAACCGTGAGGTGGTTAGTGCCATTCTATTATCTACTTGATCTCAAGCTTCTACGTCAAGCTAAGGACGTAAACCAAGCACTTCTTGGGAGGTAACCAAAGTTTGTTATACATTAGTAGATAGAGGAAGAAGGAAAAAAGGAGAAAAACATAAAAAAAATCAGAAAAACAGAAAAATTCAGTGCAAACAACAGTAGCACGGCACGCCTGCGCTGTGAAGCGGGGAGGCCGTGCTGATTTGACAGAAACTGCGCGCGCCCGCGCTGTCTAGCGGAGCGGCCGCGCTGGATTGGCTGAAGCACGGCATGCCCACGCTGAGGTAGCGCGCAGCCGCGCTAGGTCCCTGGTTCTGAAAAAAAAATAAAAATTCGGGATTTGAAGGCAAAATCAATTCTTACCCAAATTTTACTCTCCCACATCCCATATTTTCCTCTCCAAATCAAATCCATTATTCCCATAATCAATTCCCACTTCTTTTTCATAACTAATTCTCTCCTAATCTCCTATATATACATACACTTATACACAACTCCTCCATCACTTCTCAAACTCTCAAACACACAAATCTCTCTTAAAAACTTTGATTCTCCCAAGCTAATTCAATCACAGTCCCACCAAAAAGACAATGAACCCAAGTTAGCAGCAGAACCACTGATTCTTCGAGTGCGGGTGGTGTGAGGCCTAGGTTTTCAACTCCCGAGGCTGAGGCGGAATATGTGAGGCTGCTTTCGTAGCCTATAGCCAAGGAGCGTGGTTTTCTGCCATCGGGGAACGATGGTAAGTTGTTGGAGATGATCTTGGAGATGGGCTGGGTTGCTTTTACGAGACACCCTCTGTTGTGCCCATGAGTGTGGTGCGTGAGTTCTACGCGAATGCTAAGGCGGAGAAGAACAGTTTCACGGTGTTTAGGGGTAACTGTGGAGTATAGTGATGAGGCTATTCGTAGGGCGATTGAGCAGCCCGAGAGGAGGCCAGAACAGGAGAATTGGAATGAGAAGACGTTGGAGGAGTTTAACTGGGATTTGATTATTGCTACCCTGTGTGTGCCTGAGACTCATTGGAAGTTCAAGAAGGGCACGAACGAGTATGCCACATTTCCTGCCTCGTGCATGAACAGGTTTGCACGTGCATGTAATTCTTTTATCTGTGCTAACATCATGCCATCTTCTCACGTGCATGATGTTACTGTGGAGTGTTCACGTCTATTGTGGGGGATTTTTTAGGGAGACTATATGGATCTTGGGATGGTTATCCATTAGGGTATTTTTAGGTTTCTTCGAGGGAGTACTATGGGTTCTATACCCTATGCGTCTATTGTGACGAAGTTGTGTGTGGCGGTTGGCATTCATTAGCCCGCACATGAGCAGCTACAGCTCTCGAGTGCCCCGATTGATAGTTCGACACTGTTGAATATGCAGGAGTGGTATGGTGGGAAGCCTGATCCTAAGGGGCTTGGATATTCTTATGACCATCTTCCAGGTGGAAGGCCAGCCCCTTAGGTATATGCTGGTGGCACGACACGGGTGAGCAGAGCAGCTTGGAGAGCTGAGTTGGGAGAGGCCGGTCCTTTGGGATCGTAGCAGCAGCAGGAGGAAGCACAAGGCAGTGATGGGTTAAGTTCAGCGCAGTATAGGCGCTTGTTGAGGAGGATGGATGCGATGCATGACATTCATAGTCACTTTGCACAAGACCTTACCCAGGCGTTGGGCACTACATTCAGAGCCACGGGAGTTGACATCCAGTGGCCAATATGTTGTGAGGATTCTGTATATCCGCCTCCAGACACTCCTGACAGTCCACCCCTTGAGGGTGATGACCCTAATTCTGAGTAGGTATGCATGAATCCTTGCTATTACCTTCACTGAGGACAATGAATATTTTAAGTTTGGGGGTAGTAGTTAAGGATTATGTATTTTGTGTGAGTCTCATATAGTTTGCATATTCATGCTAATTTAGTTCATATATTTGCATATTTACCATGTAGTAGTTTTTTTTATTATTTTATTTATTTTTCCATTATTTTGTGTAATGGTTTGTTCATATTGTTTCATGCATTTGCATTATAACATGATCCCTTAGATGATTTTTCCGATTGATTCATGATATTGATTCTAGTGTAGTGATGTCGTGTTTAGTGATGTAAGTCTTATCGAGTTGATTTTCATGCTAGAGACAATTGTAATTTCACTAAGTCTTATAGGTTGCTTGAGGGCTAAATCTTGGTCATAGTTTATTTGTTTGTTGAGGTTTAATCACTTGCTTATATTTAAAATTTAGGATATTCTCTTAATGATGAAATAACATGGATATTTAAAAATTGGAGTAAAAATTGGATTTCATTGCTAGTTGTTATGGCTAGGTTTCAAATGGCTAGTAATCGGCTCATTTTATATGAGTAGTCTAGGGTTGAACGAGATGGAGTGAAACACACTCGTTCAGAAATTTGTGAAAAAAAAAGAAAAAAAAAGAAAAATATGTGTGTTTATGCGTAACTGATCATGAGTGGGCTCTTTAATACTCGAGTTATTAAGTTCTTAGGGGACTTTGTGCCTAGTGACCAAAGGCTTTTATAGTCCAGGATTCACTAACCTAACGCTTGCTATATGGGTATTATTGTATAAGTTTTTTGTGGACCTCACTCATTGCACGGTCAATTAAGCATATTTGTGTTGTTTATATGTTGTGAATAAAATCATGAATCCATGTAAAACTCCGATATAAGAATTGAAGTGTTATAAGTTATTTTGAGTTTAACTTTTATTCTATTTATAACCTTGTGATTGTTTTGATGAGTAGTGAGTCATGATTATTGATCTAGTTGTGATAGTATATCTGTAAGCATTTGCACACATGCACGTTTCTTGCTTGTAAGTTGATTAATGGGATTTGATTGATCTTTGTGCGAATAACTGCATTTGTTGAGATGTTGCTTGTTGATTGGTTTAGGTATTCTATGGGGATCGTTGCATTCATATAGTTTGCATTCATGCATTTTTATTTCTTGTTCTTTGAGTCTTTTATGCTTGAGGACAAGCATCGGTTCAAGTTTGGGGTAGGGTTAAGTGGCATTTATTTCCACTTAGAATGCTCTATAAAGTCTTGGATTGGCATTTTCTACTCAAGTTATTTGTGTTTTTGATGTGTTTTGTAGTGTTTTTGCATTTTAGGCTTATATCAAGAACTTAGGTGAATTGGCATTGATTTGATGCTAATTTGGTGTTAGGATGGTGTCTTAAATAAAAGTGCATGGATCGTCAACTCAAACCAGCAAGAAAACCGAAAGTCAGAATTTTATCGAGAAGGATGGTGCGCCCGCGCTGAAGTAGCGCACGCCCGCACCCAAAGAGCAGAAACTAAGCGCGCCCGCATTGTTGAAGCGTGTGGCCACGCCAGGTCGGGATAAAAGAATCCTGATTCTCTTGTGATTCTGACTGATGGACTTCTACTCTGCATGGGCTGCTATATAAACATAACTTATGATCATTTTTCATAACAAGACGTACCATAGCTTAAGGAGAAGGCGTAAGAAGACCATAGATCATAATTCAACCAAAGCGAAGAGTATCTAGTTTATTCTTGTGATTCTTTATTTTAAGTTGTAACTTTGGATGCTAGTTTTCTTATTTTGTGAACCTATGCTCTTGTGTAATGTACTTGGTTTATTATTTATTCAGTATAAAGACTACGTTTATTATACCATGCTTTCATCGAAAGCCACATTGATGATGAGTCCGATTATGGGCTAATCGTTATCGTGGGGTTCTAACGGATTTATTTATGAATTTATTTAGTTAATTTGTTTCCATGCCTTAGTGTGTGGTGATTGTATGATATCCTAGTATTGGTTGTGCTTATTTGTCTTATGAGTGTCGCGAACTTATAAGATAGCGCGTTAATCTCTAATGAAGCGAAAGTGAACTTAGGGGTTTAGAACTTGCCATGCTAGCATAGGTTCATGTATTTGTTATGCATGATTCATAGGTAATTTTAACCATCTTACTTGCCCTATGTAATCATGATGGATAACTTGTGCATTAAACCGTTATGTTATCGAATTCTATAGACATATAGGGTCTCAATATAATTGGTGTATATTCATCTTATATCTCTTTTGTGGATATCTGGTAGTATGGTATTCGTACAATGAAAGTTGGCATTTATCAGTTTCGTGTTATCTGATTAGTGTCATCACCATTGCATGCTAAGGTTAAGAATAAAAAGGCTATTGAATGAAGTATTTAATGAAGTTAGAATCTCATATTTGTGTTATATATTTGTGTTATATATATAATCATTATCGTGGGGTTCTAGTGGATTTATTTATGGATTTCTTTAGTTAAATTGTTTCGATGCCTTAGTGTGTGGTGATTGTATGATAACCTAGTATTGGTTGTGCTTATTCATCTTATGAGCGTCGCGAACTTATAAGATAGTGTGTTAATCTTTAATGAAGCGACAGTGAATTTAAGGATTTAGAACTTGTCATGTTTGCATAGGTTCATGTGTTATTGTTATGCATGATTAGTAGGTAATTTTAACCATCTTACTTGCCCTATGTAATCATGATAGATAACTTGTGCATTAATCCATTATGTTGTCAAATTCTATAGACATATAAGGTCTCAATATAATCGGTGTCTATTCAACTTCTATCTCTTTTTTGGATGTCTGGTAGTATGGTATTCGTACAACGAAAGTTGGCATTTATCAGTTTCGTGTTATCTGATTAGTGTCATCACCATTGCATGCTAAGGTTAAGAATGAAAAGGCTATTGAATGAAGTATTTAATGAAGTTAGAATTTCATGTTGTGTCGTATAGTATTTAACTCTCTTTATTCTCTTAGTTAATATTTTTCAATATAATCTGTTAGTTGAGCGTAGTTAAAACAACCTCAATTTGTTATTCGTTTTAGCATTGGATGATAACCATACCATTGTTGCATAAGTACATTGATTAAAATTAACTTAAACCAGTCCATGTGAGAACGGACTAGAATTAATTCTATATTACTTGTGATCACGTATACTTGCGTGAATATTAGCGTGTGTTTTCGTCCTAACAATTATACACATACTATTTTCAATTATTTGAAGTATTTATAAAAATCTATGTCTTTTATTAAATATTTATCAATATTATAATAGTATAATATATATTGAAAGTAATTTTAAATATTATATTTAATAAATATTTGTATTATATACTTTTTTAGTTCTTAGTAATAATATGATAATATACTAGTCGTTATAATAATCACTTTACTTAAAAAATAAATTTGTAAATTTTATTATTTAATTTGAATGTGGAAACCATATTATTTTATTTAATATTATTTATTTTATTTATTTATTTTTATAAGTGATTCTATTTATTTTATTTTTGTATAAGCATAATGTACAGTTATACACTTCTAAATTAAACAAATAATTTTTATTTATATATACATGAACCACCTACCACATGACCTAATTCTAAGTAACTTTTACTTACCACATAACTACAAATCTTGGGAAACAAACGAGGTCGAAATACATGGGCACATGCTCCTTATGTGTACATGCAATCCATTGAAGTGTAATTTCAATACACCTCCGTAAATGCAAGTATTATAAGCATTTATGTCTGATACAATGAATTATCTATTTGACTTGTGTTCTTTTTAACCTATCAATTCCAAATTGTAATATTTTTGAGGTCTTTTCTCATAATACAGTTATGTTTGAAATTCATACAATAATTTTATAATTGATTATTAAAAAGCCTCTTTTTATGTAGTAGTTATCAACGTGGTCGAGTATTCTTTTTTAAAATTAGGTATCTTAAGATTCAACATTTAGGTTTTAAATATGAAAACATGCGTGTATTAATTTTAATTAAATCACAATCTTCCGTAAAATTTAATTTTTTAATGATAATATAATAATTTAATATTTAATAAATAATACCATACACGTGTACAAGCTAGGCAAGCAAAAAATTACGTCACATTAACTCTTTTGAATGACGGAGCATATTTTACTGAAAAATATAAATTTTCTAACCTAATATCTTCATTCAAACTAATATTTGTATTATTTGAGTTTGCATCGATTTAGATGAGTTATTAAAAATATAAAACTAATATTTTTATAATAATATATTATATTTTTAATATTATATTAAGCTAGATTAGTATTTGATAAAGTATAGAGAGAATGGAGAAAAGTGGGTTTAATTATAATAAAACTTGTTCTCGATTATAATATATGAGAGCTTATATGGTCAACAACCAAACAGTACTAAAGAAAAAAATCTTAATAAGAAAACTATAATAATGATGATGATGATGATGATGATGATGATGATGATGATGATGATGATGATGATGATGATGATGATGATGATAATAATAATAATAATAATAATAATAATAATAATAATAATAATAATTGTATCCTAATAATATTATATATAATATATGTTAACATACTCCCTCAAAATCATGATGGTAAATTGAGAGTTTGCCAAACAAAAAACGGAGCCACGTAACTAGATGATTCAAATATGTAATATAGATATAACAGTTTCCAAGCGAATTCAAAAATAGTGTCACGAATTCAAAATAACAAAAAGCTTCCAAGGGAATCCAAAGCGCGACAAAATAAGAGAAATCTTTCAAAGACGCAGCAACAAAAAAAATGAAACAATTCAAGTGTATTCAAATCGAATTAGAATTAGTAAGAAATTCAATCAATGAGAGAAAAAGAACCATTAATGTTATAAAATAACCAAAGCAACTTTAAAACTAAAACACATCAAAATTATATTTAATTTTAAAATCAAACTCAATAACCTATCCAAACAAACCCCAAATAACTGAATCCAAATCAACAAATATCCAATTAACTTTAAAACTAAAATAAACATGCGACCATGAAAACTATATCCAATTTTAAAATCAAACCCAATAATTCAATCTAAACAAACTCCAATACCGAATCTAAGTAAACAAACTGTTTTCAATCCTTAACAAAATAAAAACTGTATCCAAATCTAATTAAAGCATGCGAAGGGTCAGTGTATCTAAAGCACCCGATAAACTAAATCAGTTTGCCCAGAGCACCAAAAAAACTAAACAAATTATATGAAGGGTCAATGTGCCTACAATACCAAATAAAACTAAAGCAATCACTTGAGGGTCCAGTGTGCCTAGAACACCAAATAAACTAAACCAATCTCGTGAATGGTCAATATGCCAATAACAACAAATAAACTAAAAAAATTCCTCGAAGGTCCAACGTGCCTAGAACACTAAATAAATTAAAATAATCCCGCGAAGGATCAATATGCCGAGAGAACAAAATAAAAAAATAAAAAATGAAGAAGGTGTATATATATGTGCCTAGGGCTACTCTGTAATATCCGGGAAATATCTTGTAATTATATTTATCAATAAATAAGTGTTATGTGATTCTTATGTGAATTTTGATGAATTATTTGATAATTGGAATTGATGTTTGGATGTTTATATATGATAAAATTTTAGTATTTTAATTTTTACTTGTCTGAAATAAAGTATAGATTATTTTGGTAATTATTCTGGTAATTTTAAGGTTGTTATATAATTTTATAAAGATTTATGGATTAATAATTATATTCTAAGTAATTATAAAACTATTTTATAAAACCAAGAACCGTCCAACTTCAACCGTTTTTACTTTTTTACAACCCGAAAATCTTCGGAAAACTCTTTCCTAACCTAATTTGATTATTCTAAACATTTTCCATGTTGTGACTTTTTCGATCCGGAGTCTCGGCGCAAAATTATTAATACGATAGTCATTTCAATAGATAAAAAAACTCGTATTCTCGAGAGACGGGATATTTTTACACTATTTTCTCGTATGGTGTTTTATAAGAAGCCCAGTTTTGATAATTATCCAAATCTGGTATCAAATCAGATCATTTTTGTAGTTACTTAGCGGCTAAGTAATCTATTTTCGGATCCAATATGATCCAACGGGTATTAATATTCCATAGGTATAAATAGCCTTTTTCTTATTTTATTTTATTCCGATATTTATAAACAAACAATTAAAACATATAATTTACAGAGAAAAAACTCGAATATTCGGCGCGTTCTTGAGAATCAAACCTAAAAACGAAGGCATTATTGAAATCAAGCGTGTGAATAACCGAATCGAAGCCCGTGAAAAGTACTTTCAGAATCCATAATCAATTTCACTGCATAAATCAAAGGTATTTTTATATTTAATTATTTTAATTCAAATTTAATAGTGATTTAAATATGAATTTTTGATTTTGATGTTGTTTGTGTGATTTGATGATTGTATCTTGTAGATAATTTTGTCCTGATCATTTTGGTATATTACATGTCCAATTTGGAGTTCAATAACATATAGAAAATTGAGTTTGATTTTCAAAATAATAAAATTAGGGTTTATATAGTATGAATGTTCTTAATTGAAATTGGGGATTTTTAATTCATGAATTGTTTGTTGATTATGATGGTAGGGATAGCTTTATTACATAATTTGCAATTGATTGGTATATATAATCGATGATTTTAACCCCAGGAGTATTATAATCGAATTCATGAGTTTATGTACATTTTTTATTTAATTTTGTGAACTTGTCTTTGATTTTTTATTTGTTTGGATTAAGGGGTTATATTGTATGTATTATAAGCTTTAAATTGATACCAGAATCGTTGTGTTTGGTTAAGAGTTGCCCCCAATCGAATGTTGGCCGGAAAGATGGCCAGCAAGCTTCGAAATCGATCGGAGATGGTGATCTCCTTCTTGTTCGTGATTGTTGTTGAATCCAGCTAGCTTCTCATTAAATTTGGACTGAAAACAGAGCAAAATCCGTGTTGAATCAAGTTGTTTGGCCCCGTTTTACTCCTGTCGGAGTATTTGCCGAAAAACCGGCCGATACCGGATTCTACAGCTGTGTCCGGTGGTTGACCCGGTTTCAACCGGTGGTTGACCCGGGTTTGATCCTATTTTTACCCTATCCGTTTCTAAAAACATGTTTCTAAGAGTTCTGTTTTAAAAATAATTTAAAAATCCTTTATAAATTCTAAAAATTGATTTTTTTAATCCAAAATTATTTTAGTTAATTATTTTAAATAACTAACTAAATTATTTTTAATTCTAGAAAATTATTTACTCTATTATTTTTAGAAATTGAAATTCAATTTAATTATTTATAATTTACTTTAATTAATTATTTATGGATTCAACTAATTATTTAATTTAATTAATTAATTAATTAATTAATTTTATCTATAAATGGTTAAATAAAATATAATTATTTATAATTAAATTAAATAATGATTTAGAAATCATTTTTTAGGTTATAAAAAATATGCAAAGCTATTTAAAATTCAATTAATATAATTATTAATTGAATTATTCTTATTTTAATCGTAATAAATAGATCATCCGTCCGTTTAATACAAAACGAACACGTCTAGACTCTAGAAAAATATCATGCTTCTATGAAAAATACTTTTGAGACATAAAATATTTCGTCTCGAAAGGTCGTTTGATTTTGTAAACATTTTTTAGTCACGAAAATATCGAAAAGTGTATTTCGACTCAATTTCAATTTTAAACATATCGAGTCGATTGTTTCGATGAACTGAATTATATGCTATATGAAATATGTGATACGTGCCTTATGTGCTTACGTGTTATGTAAATTGTGGGTCCATGTATTTATTAAATTTCATATGATTAAATGTGATCCTTATCTATTATTATCGGATGGGTAGACGATAAAGGTAAGTCTATAGATTAGACAATTATATATTGTCAGATAATTGAAATGGTATCTTTTATGATAGATACACGTAATTCGAGATGTTTAAAGCCAGTGGTATTGGGACCAGATTATACAGAGATAAGTTAAACATAGAATGGTGATTGACAAGAAGGATCAGATATGTTAGGTCACACACACACTGTAGAGGGGGTGAATACAGTGTATTGTACACTCAAATCGAACTTTAAGAACTTAAGTAACAGAAAACAAACTTTATTGAAATAATAAACTCTGTTATAGTATGAAACTGTTACCTCTCAGTGATGAACAATATCACGAGAGCTGCTAGGGTTACAATGAATAATCTTCTCGAATAATGATAACACTTATAGTGTAAACCCTATGTCTGTGTTTATATACTACACAGTTACAAGATAATCGCTAATTGATATGGAATATAATTCTACTTCCTAAAATATATCAATCAGATATCTTTTCTTCCAAGTATTCCATTCTTCACAGAATTCCTTCTTTATGCATATCTCTTCTTATGTTTATCTTGATCTTCTTTCATTTAATCAGCTACTGTCCTTATCTGATCATCCTTCAGCACTTAAGTTCTGATATCTAACTTCTGATGATTATCTCCTGATAATATAAGTACTGATATCCTTAAGTCCTGACTTCCAGTATAAGTACTGATCAACAGTTAAGTACTGATTTATCCTGTTCAAATAAGATCTGAAAGCTAAACATAAAACATATTAGCCATGACATTATCAAATATATCTAACAATCTCCCCCAACTTGTAAATTAGCATAATATACAAGTTTAACAGATATTTAATGATGTCAAAAACATTAAGTACAAATGCATGAGAATAAGACTAGATAACTACAACTTACATTCCTTAAAGCTTTACCAATATTCAACTTCTGATAACAACTTCAGTCTGTACAAATATTAGAATTTAAGCAGTTGTAGATCTTCGACTTGGTTTCATCATCTTCTGATCTCTCTGATGTCAGGAGTTGTTCTGAGATAGTTCTTCAACAAACATTTCTCAGCATATCTGAGTTCATCAATCATTCTCCTTTTGACATCTTTAAGCTCTGCAGTATCTTTACCAGTTTGAAAGATTGCAGCTCTGAGATCATTGATCTTTGCTTTTCTCAACTCCTGATCTAGTCTTATGACATAAGCTTTGTCAGACTCCAGATTAAATTCAAGTCCCTTAATACCAAGATATGTTCTGATCTGTGCAGTATTAGGCTTCATATCAACAATATTACCATTGTGATATCTGTACTTTGGAACATATGTGTTGTCAGACTTAACATATTAAAGCCTTTTCTGTCTCTGAATCTGTTCTTTTAAGTATTTTGCAGCAGTCCCTGTTATTCTGTCATCCACTTGAAGTAAGAAAAGTACATGCTCCAATTCTTCAAAATACTTCAATGGAATGGCATTTTGTCTTATATAATAAACCCTACCATCTGTCATGAAATACAACATGATGTATTCTTTCAAGTAGGTTTGGTAAACCATCTGTACAGATTCCAGTTGATTCAATCTCTCAGGAGTTGCTCCAATACCTGGTTCACTCAAGGAAGTTGGATCATTGGTAGTGTTGTGTACTCTTCTTTCATCAGCACTTCCCAATCCAGTTTTATCTCTTACTTCCTTTCCAGTAACTACTCTTGCTTCAAAACCACTTGCAGTAGTCTTCAAAGATTGAGTCTGTTTTGCTTTAGTGAATCCTGGTAGGAGTGTCTTTGGTCTATCTTCTGATATCAAGTTAACTTGAGCTGTGTCAGAGGTTACTTGCTTCTTTTGAATATAAGAACTTACAATTTCTTGACTCTGAACAACTTGAGCCATGTCAGAGGTTGTTTTGAGAACTTTTCTTGAAGTCAGAGCAAGATCATCCTTTTTATCAGTAATTTCTTCTTCCTCAGGAGGTACATAAACCTTGATAGGTTCACCAACCTTTTCTTTACCCTTGGATCTTGGATCTATCTGTGGTTGTGATCTAACCAATGTTGCTTCAGTATGTGTCCTTTCTTTGATCACAATGCCTTTGAGTTTTGGAAGTGACTTTTTACCAGAAGCTTCAGATTTGGATGTGATTTTCTCTGATTTAAGTCTGGCTTCCTCTTCCTTTAAACTTTCCAAGTCCATTCCTGGATTTTCTTGAAGAAATAACCATCTTGACATTTCCTCATCAAGATCTAAAAGTTCATCAGAACTTAACTTTTTACTAGCAGCAGAACTTATTCTTCTCCCGGTATCAGAACTTGTCCTGTGACTAGCTTGTCTTGATGTAAATCCTCTACCTTGACTATGACCTCTACTCATTCCATAGCTTCCTTGATCATCTTTTTCATTATCCTTTCCTGTTAGTGTCTTGTCAGTCTTGCATTTGGACTTAATCACTTTCTCCCCCTTTTTGGCATCAGCAGGTAGTAGAAGAGAGATAAGTAATTCCACTGAGGATTGGATTTCAGTTAGTTGTGATTGCTGAGAAGCTTGATTTTTCAGAATTTCATCAATCTTAGCTTGTTGATGATCTTGAATCTTCTCAATATAAGCAATCCTGTCAATGGTAGGTTGGAAGAACTTTTTCTTATCAATTTTCCAAACTTGTTCTTGTTTGATAAAGTTCTCCTGAATCTTGTGTAGCTCTGCATGAGTAGTTGAATGAAGACCTTGTAAATGTTTAGTACTCAATGCAGTGACTCTAAGCTGGGTTTTAAAATCATTAGAATTTAACATTTCATCAGCTTTAGTCAAGTGCTCAGCAAGATACTTGTCAGTTGGAACACATGAAACTGAGTTCCATTCCTTAGTCCACTCCTGACCTGCAGGAGTTTCACTCCAAGGTACTGGTGCTTCCCCGGTAATAAACTGCTTAACCAATTCAGACTTAGGAAGAGTCGGTTGAGGAGTATGTCCGGAAGGACCTGCTGCATCAGTATCTACAACATGAGCAGTTGGAGCAGCATCACCAGTATCTCCAGCATGTGCAGCATCAGAACTTACAGAAGCAGTATTCTCTGATAAAACAACAGTGTGAGTAGCAATAGAGGCTTTAACATCCTCTATTTACTGATCTGATACTAAGTTCTGATCAACAGCCATATCCTGATGCTCACCTAAAGTCTGATCATCAGTATCTAGATGCAGAGAAGGTGTCTTAGATAATTCTGGAGTTTGAATAGCATCAGTAACAGGTGTTGGTGAAGGATTTGGTGCTATTGGAGCTTCTAAGAAAAGTACTGCAGGCACAACCAAGTTTTGAACATCAATATCAGCACTTGTGCCTGGATCAACAGAAGACACATAAGGTGTGTTAGCCTTTTCAGAAACAGCTTCCTGAGATGGAGTTGATGGAGAAGAAGTGACTGGAGCAAATTCCTTGTTTTGTGAGATCAGAGATTCCTGATCCCCTTCCTTAGATGCTTCCTCTTCATCATCTGAAACTGGCCTGTTTGCCCTCTGTTTCTTGTACTTCTTTGTTGATTTGGTTTCCTTGGGAGTTTCAGGAACTGTCATTCGTCTAAGCCTCTTGAGAAGCCTAGAACCCCCAATTTCAGAATCCTTCTGAGAAATCTCTTTCTCAGCTTCAGAAACAACAGGTTATATAGAAGAAACCTGTTCCTCAGAATCAGATTCATCTCTCAATGCAATCTTCATTCTCTTTTGAGATGTTTGAGGAACATTCTTTGTCCTCTTTGGCTTGGAAGATGAAGGCTTCACAGTAGGTGCTGAGAATGAAGGTTGAGCAGTCTGTGAAATGGAGAGATAGGATTTGAGATATATTCTGAGGGTAGGTTGAGTAGAATGAGTGGTAGGTGCTGAGGATGATGGTTGTTGGGTGTTTGTGGTTGGTTGAACATCAGAGTAAACAGATCTATAAGTATCAGGATCAGCATTTACTAGGATCTATTTTACAGACTGAGGAATCTGTAATGGGCTAACCACTATTTTCTTAGTATCAGCATTTACCAGATCATTAAAGTATCGTTTTGCAACTCTAAAAGGTGGGGTTGAGGAACTGACTAATTGAGGTTCATCAGTACAATAAGTGTAAATAAGTTGACAGAATCTAGCAAAATAAACAACATCTCTATCCTTTGTCATCCTATCCCCAATAAAACCAATTATTCCAGTTGCAAAATCAAAATGAGTTTGATGAATAATAGCATACCCTATGTGCTGACTCAGAATTGGGATAGCATCAAAATTCGAACATTTGTTCCCAAAAGCTTTGGTGATGCAATCAAAGAAGAAACTCCATTCTCTTCTGATATTAGCCCGTTTCAACTGTCCAAGTTTCGTCAGACTCTTTTCATATCCCAATTCAGCCATTAACTCCCGAAGGGCTGAGTCCTCTGCAATTGAGAAAGTACAATCTTCTGGAAGATGTAAAGCCCTGCGTATTGTACCAGGAGTGACTACAAAGGATGAATCACCCACTTGGAAGATAATACTGGGAGTTCCACATTTACCGCCATCATCAAATAGTCCAGTCCTCCAAAACCTCAGAACTTGTTTGCTTGAAAAGAATTCAGGCTGTGTTAATGTATACCCAACCTCACTATGTGCAAGAAGATCTTGCACAAAGTGCAATTAAGATGGAGCTTCAGTGTGATCAAGAACTGCAGCATAGTTGTTGGGGACAAACTTAGCTCCACCAATGATTAAATCCTTTGGTGCCATGTGAAAAAATTGAGATTCAAATATGCCTGTTAGGTGTTTGATATAATGTCTGTATGAAAAACCAACGTGAGAAATAAAGAGAAAGAGAGTAAAAGTAAGAAGAGAGATAAAATATGAAGAAAATAAAAGATTAAAGAAATCTTCTCTCTGTTGTACTTATACTCTGAACAAAAAAATGTTACCGTTGGACACCTGTCAGACATGCAGTAATAACGGACAGTTACTGGGCTCGAGAAAACAGGAATCATTACTTACCCATTTGCCGAGTTTCAAGAAAAAAAAACGTTCCATATATCAAGAGAAACAGTTTTGATTCAAAATTTAAACCGTTATCACTGATTGAATTATTTTTCACTGCATCATTAATATTCTGAAAATAAATCACATGAAAATGACCAAGATAAATTAGATAAGTGCTGAAAATGAATCAGAACTTAATATAAAACAAAATTTATAAGGTCATCAGAATATCAATCAGGATTTATCAACACAAGATAAAATAACTCAGAGACAAAATCTTGAAGTAAAAACAACTTTCATTAATATATCAAGACAATACATTCATGAAATGGAAATTACATCAATACTTATACAAGATTTTCCCTAAGCTTCTAAACCTAACATCAACAGCCTTAGTCCTAGCTAAGAAGCCTGACAAAGCTGATGATGAAGAAAAATAGTAAGAAGACGAGATTAAGTCATCTTCTTCTTCCTACTCTCGACAAACAGAATGGCGAGTCGGATGATTCGCTCTTGCTGGCGGAGACGACGAAGATGAAGTTCTCTTCGAACGGCCACCAGATCACGATTGATAACCTCTGGAAATTGAATCCAGAGATTGTGAGGAATGTTGGTGATAGGGTATGGAGTTGGAATTCCATTCAAAAAGATATGCACAGTCTCATCACCATAATTGTAGAACCAGCCAAATGCAGCCATTTGTGATGATAAATGAAAAACGAGAGTGAGTTTGTGATAAAAGTGTGATGGGAAGGCTGATGTGAAGTGGTTGCTTATATAGGCAAGAGAATGCCAGGAGACGCAAAGAAATTAAATGCTGACAGGTAGAATTAATTCTACCTCGTCTCCCTAGACTTTGAAAAAGAATAACATTCATTGGAAAGAGGAATCATGGTGTAAAACACACAAGAAACAAGAAACAGTGGATTGTTCAAGTACGAATACCATTAATCCTAATCATAGTGACTATTAATCTTCCACTTCAACATACTCTAGTTCGAACTGAGACTGTTACCAAATTTTATTCACAAATAAGCCAAGTAAAGGATTAGACTGAGAAATCAGAACTTAGACCTATACCAGAACTTAACAGTCATTAGAACATAATTTCTTAACTCGAAAAAGGAATGCCCATCTTAGTAAATCCTCATACAAGTTCTGAGTTATAGACTTCAGAACTTAATCATCAGAACGTGTAACTAAAACTTGTCCTCAGAATTTGTGCAAAGTGACACAGTGACTGTTTATCTAAAATAACATAGACCTTCACAGAAATTTTCATCATTCAGATGGAGTGATTAGTGTGTGCATTTAGCTAAATAACAGACAAAGAGTAAAGTCTGATTCACTTCAGGACATCCTAGAAATAAGGCATAATTAAAATTTTGCTAAAGAGCTGTCATTATCCTGAAACCTACTGATGAATGAGGTCATGCATGAGTCCACCTCAACTGTTTTGTGCTAATTTTATGCATCTTTTGAAATTCTATTTTACAGTGGCTTCTCAGTGTAAGTGAGTCACGACTGCTTATCAGAATTTATGCTATTATCAGAGTATTTCTCCAGTAATCATAGAGTGTGAAAAGTCACCAAGAAAATATTTTGCTTTTCTAATGCATATTTACTTAATACCAGCAATGCACTTGGGTCGTCCCTTCCACATTTTTACTCTAGATCTCAAAGGAGTACCTGATGTTATTCTTTGATCTTTTTGCTTTTTCTTTTGATAAGTGAGGTTTATCAGCACTTAGTACATTCAGCAGTTTTACTAGAATCAGAACTTAACAGATGAGTAGCATTATTCTAATTTGTGACTTAGTAATAAGATATACAAAGTAAACTCAACTAAGCTCAATTATCAGAATTTGCTAGTGTCATAAGATTTCCACTGAAATAATTACTTCTTACATGGAATCATTTGTTTATTGAAGATGACTAGGTCAGTATCTAGCACAGTTATCCTCATAGGATTGAATAATTACTTGAACAGACATATTACTTATCAGAGTTTAGAAACATATATCAGACAACAGTCAGTACTTAAAAACATTTATCAATTAAGCACAGAATACACAATGAGATTAATTCTGTAAATACTGAGCATAAAGTCTGATAACACAGAACAAGACTAAGCAGATTTAGAGAAAGAACCTGAAACCATTCCAAGTTCATTTACCAATCTTCTAAAAGTAGCTTCACATAGTGGTTTTGTGAAGATATCTGCTAGTTGTTGATCTGTGGGAACAAAATGCAATTCCACTGTACCTTCATCCACATGTTCCCTGATGAAGTGGTACCTGATGCTAATGTGCTTTGTCATAGAGTGTTGAACTGGATTACCTGTCATAGCAATAGCACTTTGATTATCACAGTAAATAGGGATTTTGAAATATGTTAACCCATAATCCAGTAACTGATTCTTCATCCAAACAATCTGTGCACAATAGCTTCCTGCAGCAATATACTCTGCTTCGGCAGTTGATGAGGAAATTGACTTTTGTTTCTTGCTGAACCAAGAAACCAATCTGCCTCCAAGAAATTGGCAGCTTCCACTTGTGCTTTTCCTGTCAATTTTGCAGCCTGCAAAATCTGCATCTGAGTAACCTATTAGTGTAAAGTCTGATTCTCTAGGATACCACAATCCCAGATCAGCTGTTCCTTTAAGATACTTAAAGATTCTTTTCACAGCTGTTAAGTGAGGTTCTCTTGGATCTGCTTGAAATCTTGCACAAAGACAGGTAGCATACATGATATCAGGTCTACTAGCAGTTAGATAGAGTAGAGAGCCAATCATACCTCTGTAATCAGTAATATCTACTGATTTACCAGTATCCTTATCCAGTTTTGTTGCAGTGGCCATGGGAGTGGATGCACTTGAACAATCTTGCATTCCAAATTTCTTCAGCAAGTTTCTGGTGTACTTAGATTGACAAATGAAAGTGCCTTCTTCATTCTGCTTGACTTGAAGGCCCAGAAAGTAGCTAAGTTCCCCCATCATACTCATCTGATATTTTGACTGCATCAGTTTGGCAAACTTCTTGCAAAGTCTGTCATTTGTAGATCCAAAGATGATATCATCAACATAAATCTGGACCAGAAGTAAGTCCTTTCCATGGTTGAGGTAGAACAGTGTTTTGTCTATTGTTCCTCTGTTGAATCCACTTTCCAGAAGAAACTGAGCTAATGTCTCATACCATGCTCTAGGAGCTTGCTTAAGTCCATAAAGTGCTTTATCAAGCCTGTAGACATAATCTGGATGTTTGGTATCTACAAAGCCTGGAGGTTGTTCAACATATACCTCCTCCTCCAATTCTCCATTAAGAAAAGCACTTTTCACATCCATTTGAAGGACAATAAACTTTTTGTGAGCAGCATAAGCGAAAAATATCCTTATGGCTTCTAACCTAGTAACTGGTGCAAATGTTTCATCATAATCAATTCCTTCCTGTTGAGAATATCCTTTTGCAACCAGCCTTGCCTTATTCCTTGTAATTATGCCATCACTATCAGTTTTGTTTCTGAATACCCATTTTGTACCAACAACAGATCTATTCTTTGGTCTTGGCACTAGTGTCCAGACTTTGTTTCTTTCAAATTCATTTAACTCTTCCTGCATTGCTTGCACCCAATCAGCATCTTGAAGAGCTTCTTCAGCTTTCTTTGGCTCAGTGTGAGAGAGAAAAGAATTGTAGAGACATTCATTTGAAGTACCTGTTCTAGTTCTGACACCTGCATCAGGATTTCCAATTATCAAATCAGGTGTATGTGATTTTGTCCACTTCCTTGCAGATGGAATGTTGTCTCTAGAACTGGATGCTCCCCCATGATCCATGCTATCTTCATTTTCATTTCTGATGCTCCCCCTGAAACTATGCTCTCTGAGTTGAATTCTTCAGTATTTAGATTTTCAGCACTATCAGAACTTGGCTTATCAGAACTTGACGAATCAGAACTTGAAGAGCCAGATGCATGTTCTGATGTTTTTTGAGATGAGGTAGGATCTTGAGTATGCTCCCCCTGCATAGGTGCATCTTCCTTTGACGTAGTTACCACAGTTTCAATAACATCAGAGTTTAATCCATCAGAGTTTACAGTATCAGAACTTAGACTGTCAGGATTTTCAGTATCAGAATTTGAGTCTTCATTTTCAAATCTCAGCTGATCATGGTCAATGAAATCTTCAAGACCAGTAATCTTCTTGTCATCAAAAGAGACATTGATAGATTCCCTGACCACTTTTGTTCTCAAATTATAGACTCTAAAGGCTTTTGTGGAAAGTGGATATCCAACAAAGATTCCTTCATCAGCTTTTAGATCAAACTTTGATAGCTGTTCAGGATGAGTCTTGAGAACAAAACATTTGCATCCAAATACATGAAAGTATTTCAGATTTGGCTTCTTTTTCTTCACCATCTCATATGGTGTTTTTCCATGCTTGTTAATAAGTGTTGCATTTTGAGTAAAACTAGCAGTCTGCACAGCTTCAGCCCAGAAATAGGTTGGAAGCTTCGCTTCTTTAAGCATTGTACGTGCAGCTTCAATGAGAGTCCTATTCTTTCTTTCAACAACTCCATTCTGCTGTGGAGTTCCAGGAGCAGAAAATTCCTGCTTTATTCCATGGTTTTTGCAGAACTCTTCCATTATCAAATTCTTGAACTCAGTGCCATTATCAATCCTTAAAATTTTCACAGAATCTTTGACCATTTTATCCAGCTTTTTGACATGATCAATCAAGATAGATGCAGTTTCACTTTTTGTGTGCAAGAAATACACCCATGTGTATCTGGTGAACTCATCCACTATGACCAACGCATACTTCTTCTTTGCAATAGACATGACATTTACTGGACCAAATAGATCAACATGTAGTAGATGATAAGGCTCAAGAATTGATGATTCAGTCTTGCTCTTGAATGAAGATTTTCTTTGTTTGGCCTTCTGACAGGAATCACAAAGACCATCAGGAGCAAATACTGACTTTGGCAGTCCTCTCACAAGATTTTTCTTGACCAGTTCATTTATATTGTTGAAATTTAAATGAGAGAGTTTCTTATGCCAATTCCAGCTTTCTTTAATTGATGCTCTACTCATCAGACAGATTGCAGAACCAACAGAACTTGTTGAAAGCTTAGCTTCATAAATGTTACCACACCTGTATCCTTTCAGAACAACTTTGCCTTTAGATTTACTCACAATTTCACAGTGTTCTTCAAAGAAATCAACATGATAACCTCTGTCACAGATTTGACTTATACTCAGTAGGTTGTGTTTAAGTCCTGAGACCAGAGCTCCTTGATTAATTATGACATTTCCAAGATTGATATTGCCATATCCCAATGTTTTTCCAATGTTGCCATCTCCATAAGAAACACTTGGGCCAGCTTTCTCCACAAAGTCTGATAGCAGGGCCTTATTTCCAGTCATATGTCCTGAACATCCACTGTCCAGAACTAGAATATTTTTCCTGTTGCCCTGCAATCACAAAGACCACTAATTATTAGTTTTAAGGACCCAGACTTGCTTGGATCCTTTGGCCTTATTAAGTTTGTTAACATTTGCAGCGGATTTAGTATCAGAGTTTATGTTAACAGTTTTCTTATCAGAACTTACAGTATCAGACTTTGAATCAGAACTTTACACTAGAAGGAACAATGCGAACTTTCTTCAAAGAAGGTTTTATTTGATAATAATCATAGTACAAGCTATGATATTCCTTACAAGTATAAATGGAATGCCATAAACTACCACAATGAAAACAAGGATTTTAGTGGTTTATATCTAACAGACTGACTCTTAACTCCTGATTTTGAAGGTAAGGAGTTAATATTCTTATTCTTCCTGCAAAAAGAAGCCAGATGGTTATAACTTCCACAGTTATGACATGTTTTCCTAGGAAGCATCAGGAACAGGTTTATAATTATTGCTTTTATTCATACCTTCCTTTCATTCCTATTTTTCTAGGTGATTTTACCTTGTTTGCATTCTTAACATCTTTCAGCTTATACTTAAGCTGCTTCTTTGTCATTAAGCCTATGTTCACTTCAGCTGTCTTTTCCTGTTTTAGTTTGTCAGAAGTTAATTCCTTTGTAACTTCTGATTTCTCATTTTCAGACTTTACAGTTACAAACTTAACAGGTTTTAACTTTGGCTTTTGCTTATTAACAGGCTTAATTTCTTCAGTTCCTTTATCATTCTTATCTTCTCCATAACCTAAGCCCTCTTTCCAGTTTCCACTACTTAGCAAATTTTGAGTTGTTTTGCCAGAGTTAGTCCAAGTCCTGATAATCTCTCTTTCCTTTTCTAACTCAGTTTTTAGAGATTCATTCATTTTTAGCACTTCATCCCTAACATAAAAAGCATCATCTCTATCCTTCTGAGTTTGATGGAACATGACTAACTCTTTTTCTAAGAAATCATTTCTTTTCTTAAATGCAAGATTTTCAGAAGTTAATCTTTCACATGTTAAAGTTTGATCTCTATAACTAACAAACATGGTTTTAAGATATCTTCTCAACTCATTAATATCATCAGTATGAAAAGCATAAGTAGACTGAGGTACCTTTGTTTCAGCAGCTTCAAAACTGCTCTCAGCACTTTCTTTATCAGCATTTGCCATCAATGCATAGTTTTCCTCACTTTCAGAGTCTGAGGTGTCTGTCCAGCTTTTCTGCTTTGTGACAAGAGCCTTGTCTTTGTCACCCTTTACCTTCTTGCAATCAGGAGATATGTGGCCTTTCTCACCACAGTTATAGCATTTAACATTGGTGTAATCTCCTCTGTCAGACTTTCCTCCTCTGCCTTCAGATCTTCTGAAATTCTTCTTATCAGAACTTATGCCTTTCCTGGAAAACTTCTTTCCCTTCCTGAACTTCATGTATGCAATCTTTGTGATTCCTTTCACCATAAGAGCACACAGCTTCATCATCTCCTCATCAGCATCAGTCTCAGGCAAGCTTTCAGAATCTGAGTCATCATCACTCTCAGAACTTGATGACTCAGTATCAGACTTTATGAAAAGAGCTTTACCCTTGTCTTTTTTTGAGGAAGATGCTTTGGGGGATTCTTCTTCAGCCTTAAGAGCAACTGTCCTTGACTTTCCTCCTTTCCTCTTGCTTCTTTGTTCCATCTCAAGCTCATGAGTCTTGAGCATACCATAGATTTCGTCAAGAGTTGTTTCATCAAGATTATAGTTGTCTCTTATTGTCGTTGCCTTCAAATCCCAGCATTCAGGAAGAGCTAACAGGAACTTAAGATTTGAATCTTCAAGATCATACTCTTTATTAATCAATGACAAATCATTCAAGAGTTTGACAAATCTATCATATAAATCATTCAATGACTCATTAGTCTTTGAGTCAAAGTGTTCATACTCTTGAGTGAGTATTGTCTTCCTGTTCTTCTTAATTATCTTTGTTCCCTGACACCTTGTTTCCAGAGCATCCCATATCTCCTTAGCAGTCTTGCAGTTGATTACCCTGTTTGACATTACATTATCAATGGCACTATGCAGTAAGTGTCGTACCTTAGCATCCTTAGCAATTGATGCTATATCTTCAGCAGTATAATCACTCTTCTCCTTTGGTACGGTCTTTGCTGCTTCACCTGCAACTGCAACTGCAACAGCAAGCTTGGTTGGTTTGTGAGGGCCTTCCTTGATTCTATCAAGGTATTCTAGATCTGTTGCTTCCAGGAACATGGTCATCCTTACCTTCCATATGGGATATTCAGATGGTCTCAGTATGGGAACTCTGATGGTCTCATACCGACTCTGAATTTGTGTCTTTGGTGGTTCCTCAGTTTTGGTAGGCTTAGTTGGAGTTTCTGTGTCCGACATGATTGTGTTTGGATCTTTAACTGTATGTGTGTTAACAGATAGGCTCTGATACCACTTGTTAGGTCACACACACACTGTAGAGGGGGTGAATACAGTGTATTGTACACTCAAATCAAACTTTAAGAACTTAAGTAACAGAAAACAAACTTTATTGAAACAATAAACTCTGTTACAGTATGAAACTGTTACCTCTCAGTGATGAACAATATCACGAGAGCTGATAGGGTTACAATGAATAATCTTCTCGAATAATGATAACATTTATAGTGTAAACCCTATGTCTGTGTTTACATACTACACAGTTACAAGATAATCGCTAATTGATATGGAATATAATTCTGCTTCCTAAAATATATCAATCAGATATCTTTTCTTCCAAGTATTCCATTCTTCACAGAATTCCTTCTTCATGCATATCTCTTCTTATGTTTATCTTGATCTTCTTTCATTTAATCAGCTACTGTCCTTATCTGATCATCCTTCAGCACTTAAGTTCTGATATCTAACTTCTGATGATTATCTCCTAATAATATAAGTACTGATATCCTTAAGTCCTGACTTCCAGTATAAGTACTGATCAATAGTTAAGTACTGATTTATCCTGTTCAAATAAGATCTGAAAGCTAAACATAAAACATATTAGCAATGACATTATCAAATATATCTAACAGAGTTTACATCGAGATCTCCATTTTTATATAGAGAATTCGATATCTCGATAAGTATAATGGCTTATGAGATCTCTTATTACTATAATTGTTGTGACTTATCGATGTCTCTAAGTTCTCGAATGTGAAATTGACTTGTCGAGATCTCTGAGTTATCGAGTATGATCTTGACTTATCAAGATCTCTGAGTTCTCGAATGAACTTGGATTATCGAGGTCTCCATGTCTTTGCATGTTGAGTAACTTGTCGATATCTATAATTATTCATATCTTCATTTTGGGCTTATCGATACTCTGAGTTCTCTAGTGCATAAATGACTTGTCGATATCTTCAATCTTCATATCTTTATTTTTGCTTGTCGATATCTCTTAGAATTCTACAAGCTTTTCTGACTTTTCGATAAGTCATTCTGGAGTTCTCGATGACTTCTCTATAGACTTAATCTGTGACTTGTAGTTCTTGACGTAGAATGT